>NC_065527.1:12249057-12261313 GCF_006386435.1 Epinephelus moara
AATTAGGCTGCAGTTGTCTGGGTGCGCAAAGGTGAAGTGCGCTGGTCTTGTCATACAAAGTTTGATGGAGTGTCAACTGGACAATATGGAGATATTTGCATCTTGAAAGCCGGACTACAAATGTGGATAGACAGGGAGAAACACACACAAGCCTAAGACGTGGTAAAATACGATATTCCTCACTATATGAAGTGACTGATAACAAGATCTGTATAATGGATTGTAAAGAAATTCGTCAGGTTTTTATTTTGTAGACAATTAATCTGGATTTCTAGCATGATGGGATGACAGCACAATGATGTGTGCGGTATCATTGGAAAGCTCTGCTCCTGCGCTTTCATGTGATAAGTGTGGCATTTCTGTGCGAGCCTGCATTCGCGAGTAATCCATCCAAGAGTAATGTGTGTGCAAAGCTGTATGAAAGCTCTGTTATACATAATTTTAGTGTAACTTTATCATTTGTTTTCGCTGTGAAAACACTGGACTACCGACAAGTCTTGGAAAGCTATGATTCTGCTGTTTCACGTGATATGTGTGGCTTCTCGCTATGATGCACTGTCGCGGAGAAAATCCACAGAGAAGAACAGGTGTGAATTTGGACGCACTATGCGTCGTTCGGGCCCATAGGGTTAAACACATTAAAAATGGCATAATAGAGACAATTTCAAACACAAGTACACAAATCAGCTTCACTATAACTCGCAGCATTCAGAGACAAACACTTGTCTTTATCTGGACACATTTTCCCCACAAATACAACATGCTAACGTTATTAGCACAAGCCTATGGCATTTTACATTGTATAGATTAGCCTAGCGACCAGGAAACTTTTCCTCTTCTCATATTTAACCAGGGACAACAGCAACATTTAACAAAGGTAACAGAACATAATTTTCCTCCATTACAACTCACAAGGTTCACTGACAAAACAACTGTCTTATACTAAACATGTTTTCCAAACAAATACAACATGCTAACATTATTAGCACAAGCCTATGGCATTTAACATTGTAGAAATTAGCCAAGCAGCTAATGAACTTTTCCTCTTCTCATATAAAACCAGGGACAACAGCAACATTTAACAAAGGTAACGATACAAAATTAGACTCTATTACAACTCACAAAGTTCACTGACAAAACAACTGTCTCATACTAAATATTTTTTCTAAACAACATGCTTACGTTATTAGCACAAGCCTATGACATTTTACATTGTATAAATTAGCCTGGGGATGAGCAGAGATTTCCTCTGCTCATATGAAGCCAGGATAAATCCCTAAGTATAAATCCCTGAATAATAAATCACACACAAGACTTAAAATGCTATTTTTGTGGAGGCTTTATTGTCTTCGCAATTTATTGTTTCTTATCTGTGAAATTAAAGTAAATAAAAGCTTTGTTTCCACTGAGGGAAATGGTTTCAGCTTACAAAAATAGACAGGAGGTCTGCGTTGCTGCAACAAGTAGTTGCATTTCTGAGGAGGTGCACGTCAGGCTACGGCGTAGGTTATGGCATAGGCATAAGTTCTCTACAGAAGTATAAATTTCACCTGAAAAACCTCAGAATTTAGAGAGTGGACAAAGACTGATACTCAAGGACACACAGGCAAGACAAAAAATGGTATCCATCCATCCATCTTAATCTTACACACTGGACCTTTGTATTTTTGATACACATCTAGATAGTCTACAATGATACAAATACATTTCTGACAACATATGATTCCATACAATTTGATTCAGACAGCTAGGAATTATTATTTTTGTCTAATTAAAAAAGTATGGCTTAAAAATAAATCAGCTTCAGAAAAGTCTTCAGCCACTAAAAAGGTATATGGCTTAGGTTTTGCCTTAAACCAGGAGAAGCCAGAGGCCAGTTGGAAGAAGCATTAGCTGCTAATGCGAAACTTGTTTTGATTTTACTTCTCCCCTCAGTAACTTTACATTCAGAGAACATGCCGCCCTCTTAAATTAGTAGCAAGGTATGTGGTACTGTGATACCACTTTCCATTTCCAGCACTGCTAATGTCAGGCAGCATTGCATACAGCACGCCCACATTTCTTGCATTGTGGGGAGGTTATGGATGACAGGTAAGCAGGTACGTGATTGGGGATTGTATTAAGCTAACAGGGCAGGGACGCGTCAGACACACCAACACACAGAGCCTATAGGCAAAACTCTTCACAGCTGAAAATGTCCAATATGCTCTCTGTGTTGGCAGAGGAGGTGGTTTGAATTCAGTTTCTTCCAGCTAAGCACAAAACCCATCTTATATCACCATTTTGGGAATTTCTCTCAAACTCTTTAAAGATGGTCTTAAAAGATGTCCAGAGTAAAATAAAAAAGGGAAGGCTGGCTGACAAAAATTAAGTCCTTGGAGATTATGCAGTGTTTTAGATGAAGGGATCAGGAGCTTCTAGCGTCATGTCGAGACAAATGATGCAGCCAGAGCTGTTGGTTTGAGATGCTGGAGCGAATACTAGCTGGCCAAGAATGGCTAGAAATCTTAAAAAAGCTTGTGCGAGCTTTTAAGATAGATAATGACAAGCATCTCTCTCAGCCTATTCCTCATCTGCAGTGTGTTGGACGAAATAAAACTATTTCTAGGCAGTGGACCTAATCCTGTTCACAGTGGAATGGGAGGCTGGCAACCAGATGTCTGCTCTCCTCAGCTGCAGTTCTCACTTATCAGGCTGGATAAAGTCCAGCAATAGTGACATTATGTCTCAAATGTCTGAACAGCAAGCTGAGAGTGCCCACGGAGCAGCAGACAGGCCATCCTTACTGTAAGCCCTCGGACGGAGACAGAAAGAGAGAGACTCAGTCGATTACTAGACCCTGGGTTGTGAATCGATCCTCGTATAACTGTGGGTTGGAATGTCTATACGTGATTCACAGAGTGCCGTCTGCAGCTATAAGGCCCGGCAGACACAATGGGTAGTAATTCCAAGGAGTCGAACAAACCATTGTGCTTTTTGAAGCAAGTATTTACTTCAAGGAGATTTCACTCATTTACAGGCATGTACACAAACATGCATAAATACACAGTTTATTTTCACACAGCCAGGATGGAGGGAAATGGTGACTAATGTGTTCAGAGAAGTAGTTCAATAAGAATGAGTGTTAACAAAAGCAAAAACAATCAGCTGCCACTCACTGGGGAGGTATACTGATGCTGCTGAATGTACTTAAACACAAATATTACAAAGATATTTAATGGGATGGAATCCAATACAGCACCACCACAAGCTACAGCCTTAAAAACTCAATCAAGAAACCAAAAATGTATGATGATGTAAAATGCAGGTGAAGGCAGAGTGCATTGGAATCTGAACGGCTTTAGATCTGATCTGAAACCACATCTGGACGTGGCTCAACTTGTGATGATAGCTTCACCAAGTCAATCAGTTATGTTTGGCTACAAACTTAAAGGAGCTAAATGCGACATTCGTAACATTAATATAGCAGCAAACCACCATTTGCTATGTAGAGATACAGTGGCGTAATGGCATCCTGAGCAGAGAATGAAGTCACACTCTCTCTGTAAACTGCGAGTATCATTTAAGTAGGCTATGTCGTGGCCGGCCGAGTGTCCTCTTTTTTGGAAATCAAAATATGGTCACCCTATCTTATACTGAACACGTTTTCCATAAAAGACAACATGCTAACGTTATTAGCACAAGCCTATGGCATTTTACATTGAATAAATTAGCCTAGCGAGGAGCGGGCATTTCCTCTGCTCATATGAAGCCAGGATAAAACACACACAAGACTTAAAGTGCTATTTTTATGGAGGCTTTATTGTCTTCACAGTTTATTGTTTCTTATCTGTGAAATAAAAGTAAATAAAAGCTTTGTTTCCACTGAGGGAAATTATCTATCCCCACAACATTAGTTCTGTCAACACTGTTCGCACTATTAGCATGCACCGTTCACGCTATTAGCATGCTAGCTAATCAGCCACCTCTATGTTCGATTCTGTGTACAGGGCTCCTTTAAGAAAAAAAGAGTTGATTGAGTTCAATATTACCTTACTGCCTCTTTCTGCCATCTCAAGAAACTCGCCAGTGACAGTGGTGGGTGTTATGAGGTAATGTTGGCTTAGTGGCCACTCATATTTTTATCCATACTTAATTATAAAAAAATACTGCTGTGAAAACATAAAGAGATTTTTTGTGAGTGTCACAAAAACAGAATGACTCACAATAGGTCTTTCACACATGAGCTACTGTGACTTGTAGGAAAAGCACAGGTGTTACTAATAACATCAATGGTGGCTTCACTCTATTGAAATGTTCCAGTAAGATTGAAGGTGAGCCGGCACACACAATACCAAGACCCTGAAATCAAGGCAGCTGAATGAAACACTGCCATTATGGATTCTATCATTTACAACTGTGCTTTTTCTTTTTACTGTGATGTGTTAAATTGTCTCCTGGAGAAAAGGCAGATGGAAAAATACAGATAACAAGGGAGCAAAACTATGTAACTTTCGAATGTACAACCAGTACGTTCTTTCTAATTAAACAAATTTAACAATAAAAATAATGAACCGCATCCACCCTAACTTTCATTTTGTAGCTACAGCCTATATTTTACAAGTAAGAAGAAAGGAGTAAATGGCGGCTGTGGCTCAGAGGCAAAGCAGGTCGTGCGCTTATCGGAAGATTGGCGGCTTGATCCCCAGGCTCCTCCAGTCCACATGTCGAGTTATCCTTGGGCAAGACACTATACCCAAAATTGCTCTCAAGGGCTGTTCAATTGGTGTGTGAGTGCATGTGAATGCTTACTGAGAAGCAGGTGGCACAATGTATGGTAGTCTTGGCCATTAATGTGTAAATGTGTGTGTGAATGGGTGAATGTGATGTAGTGCAAAAGTGTTATGTGTGGTGGGAAGACTAGAAAGGCGCTATACAATTGAAGGTATACCTAATGAATTGATACATGGTATAGCAGCGACAGCCGTCTGGCCAACAAAGCAGTATTAGTCCTAACAAAAAGAAAAATGACACACACTTGATCACCTGCCGTGAACAAAGTCAACGCACTGATGGATTAATGATCGTTAAAGGATAAGGTGAAAAAAACAATTTGTGCTGAAAACAAGCCCAAACACATTCCATCACTTTGTCCTCGTCTCCTCTTTAAATACCAGCCACAACATCTGATTGCTGTGTTTCATTCAATTTAATTTGCCATTTGTAGCTAATTAATCTAAATTTCCCTGCTACCTGATGATCAAAACAAAACAGATTGCCAAGATCAGGTGGCCTCTGTTTATCAACACTATTAAACGGTGTTCTGAATGCTGAGAGGGATGACTTGCATTGTAAATAACACTAAATTCCTGACTGTGAACCAAAACAAGGCGTTCATAAAGTCTGGAATCACCAACAAAAATATCCAAATCCAACACATTTGTTCATCTTAAATATGAAAGCTTTTTTTCAGTGATTCCCAGTTACCTTCTCCTCTTCACTGGAGCTGCTTTCACAGTGTGTCAAAATTGGACCTGTGTGTATTAGTATTCCCAAAGATGTACTGGGTGACATTTTATCAAATCGAACAATGAAATTTAACTCCTGCTACCCAATTGCTGTTCTTCCTCTGGATCCAGAAGTGTAGCAATGCAGCCCTGGGGAGGTGGAGATACCATAACCATGTCGAGATCCAGTAGCCTCCAGTTAGATAAAGTCAAATTAACCAAAGCAATGCATCCTAAGTTTATATGATATCTCACGAAAAGTTATGCACATACAACGGTTCATATGTCTTACTAAAAATCAACACTCAGTGTCAGATACATATATGGACAGAGACAGAACGTTTCGTCCATACACTGCATTTATTTCATAACTATATGTGCACATTTCCTGAAAGCTTACGGATACAGACAAAGCAAAGCAGTGCCATCGGAGATCGTGGGAGCAGTGTAGCTTAGTTCAAGTGAAATACAACCATAGAGCACAATGAATACATTTTAAAAATGGTGGAATAGAGCAAATCAGCAGTAAAAGTAGTGTTCCTTCTACATGGCCTTGCAGAACGCCACCATCTACAGTGTTGCATCTATTACAAGGTTCATTATTATGAACTCCTTTATTGTCACCGTGTTTGTTGTTGTTGTTGTTGTCAGAGATGTTTGACTCTTCCTACGCACACAAGTGTGTAGGCAGTGATGGTCACAGCGTTTGAAATGAACATATCTATTTTCGTACATAACGGTAATATAAATGAGCTTTAAGGGCCTCTACCAGTACGATGAGGTTCAGTAAAAGAATCCGGATTGTGTTTAGTTACGTTACACAACCTAAATTAAGAATTACAGTTTATTTCTACGGCCTATGTACATACCGATGTAACTTAAAATAACTTAATCTTGACTTTTGGTTTCACATGAGACACAATCTCAGACCTCCTGGCTCAAAGTCCTGTGTTTGTTTGACCCGTCTTCGCACCCCAACCACCCCCCTACATGGCCCTGGTCACTCTTTATGTTGTATTACGTCATCTGACTTCCTCCTTCACACCTGTCAAATGATAGACGTTCACATGATCACAGTGTCCTGGCTCACAATTACATGGGTTGTATATACAAATTATAGTGCTTTACTTTTTATAAAGATAACTACGAACACTTAATGGGAACTGCCTGACAAAGTTATTATATATGCACAAAGTTTGAAATTGGCTGAAATGAACCTTTTTTTCTTAGTGGTCTGGTAAAAATATTTCCTTGTGTGTGAGAAATGACAATTAACTGTGAAATTCCTTTTTATTGGGTTGCTGTAGTGTGAAAGTGGCTGGTATGCAATGAGTGCAGGGCTGAATGATAACTAGAGTTTAGGCCAACATACAGCTGTAAAATAATACTGTTACAAAATTAAGCTGTCCAAATTAATGAGCAAACTCACTGAACGAGTAAATACATATAAAAGCTTTTATTTATCATGTTTGAAGATATACTGCATAACAATGGAAAATAGCTCAACAGCTTATATTGAAAGAGCTGATGGTCGCTGTAATTATTCCTCCTATCCATACTGGCCTTGTTGGAGTGGAGTTGGAATTGGAGTCCTTGTTCTGTGTAAAAATGTACTATAAAGTTTAGTTGAAGCT
Source organism: Epinephelus moara (assembly GCF_006386435.1). Classification (NCBI taxonomy): domain Eukaryota; kingdom Metazoa; phylum Chordata; class Actinopteri; order Perciformes; family Serranidae; genus Epinephelus; species Epinephelus moara. The sequence goes on from NC_065527.1 coordinate 12,256,178, forward strand.
AATACAGCACTTGAGCAGTCTGACTTAACCTCCACCATGGCAAAGACACTCTGTTCCTGAAGACACAAAGAGGTTCATTTTGTACTACAATAAATGTAACACAACTTAGGCTGCTGCATTTCTTACACTTGAGCTGTATAATGAAATAACAGTTCATGGCAAGTATGGACAGTAGGCAGTAGATGATTTGAGGGGGGCCAAGGAGGGGCACCATCCCCCTTGTTGGCAAACTGACCAAAACGCGTCCCTTTTGTTAACCTGCTACCCTCTCTATCAGTCACAGTTAGAACGAGGACATGTTTAGCCTTCTACTGACATCAATATTGTTTTTGTGCTCCAAATATTAACCAAAATGCATCACATTATATCACCAATCCAAGATTTTTAGAAAAAAAGCCTTCAAGGTTTATAGTACCATGACTGCAGATATATGATGGAGCCCATTGGCCTTCTAAACTGGGGGGCATGCTGTCCTCCAGAGGCTGTCCTGTAGTAGGGAATACACAGAAAAACCAACACATTCTCATTCCGACCTCGTCACATATCGACGTTTGGTCATGGACTTTCCACATCCAGATCTGACGTCGACATGGAGCCAACGTTGTAACCTACACTGTAGCATAATGTACTCCTCCCTATAAATGTAACTACACGTTGCAGTGACGCAGACCTCCCCTCTATTTTTGTAAGCTGAAACCATTTCCCTCAGTTGAATCAAAGCTTTTATTTACTTTAATTTCACAGATAAGAAACAATAAATTGTGAAGACAATAAAGCCTCCACAAAAATAACATTTTAAGTCTTGTGTGTGATTTATCCTGGCTTCATATGAGCAGAGGAAATCTCTGCAAGTCGCTAGGCTAATTTATACAATGTAAAATGCCATAGGCTTGTGCTAATAACGTTAGCATGATATATTTGTTTGGAAACGCGTTTAGTATAAGACAGTTGTTTTGTCGGTGAACCTTGTGAGTTGTAATGGACCCAGATTATGTGCCGTGAACCTTGTGAGTTGTAATGGACCCAGATTATGTGCCGCTACCTTTGTTAAATGTTGCTGTTGTCCCTGGTTTTATATGAGAAGAGGAAAAGTCCGCTAGCTACTAGGCTAATTTATACAAAGTAAAACCCCATAGGCTTGTGCTAATAATGTTAGCATGTTGTATTTGTATTATATGTGTCCAGATAAAGACAAGTGTTTGTCTGTGAATACTGCGAGTGTGTTTAATGTGTGTTTTGAATCAACTAAACTTACAGCACTTCACAGAAACCTCCACCGCCAATTAGTGTTCTGGAGGTGTAACTGCAGAGTGACACAGACACACCACCGCACAAGTATAAATGCTCACAACGACAAGGCTAAGTCGTAGGGTCAGCGCCAGGGGTCGCGTTAACCGGATATTTTCGGTCATTGACCGTTTTTTTACAACAATGACCGGAAAATCTGAAGGCTGTCGGTCATTTTGACCAGTTGCAATTACCACCCCTGCCCATTTGGCGGCGAAGTGCACAGTCAATGGTTTAAGTGGCTGCCGTTTTCACACTGCAGAGAAAAGGTCATTCATCTGCTTCATGTAGCGTTGTTGACATAACGGCCTGGACACACTGGACGAGGAACCGAGGCACGGTGCCCAGCAGCGGAGGCAGTTTTCAGTCAGCGCCCATGTTAACCTATCAGTGCATAACTGAACACATTTTTCAATACCATAATCATTTCATTACAATTTTAATTTTGTGTCACTGAGCCTACAGGCATAACCACATAACGCCCTGGACACACCGGACGTGTTAGTGCCGTCCGGTGTGTCCAGGGCAAAGCCTAATGGCAGGGGTGTGTGGATGTCTGTTCATCTTTTCGTTCATGTCCTTATTAATGCACACTTTATAACTTGCTTGTTGGATTTATTAAAAACGAACGAATGAAAACTAAATGTCTTTGAATATCTTTATTATCATTTAAAAATGAAAATTAAAATGACCGGTAAAAATAGATTATGACCGGATTTTTATGACCCTGACGGTCAAAATGACCGAAGACGAAAAAGTCTTGCGCAACGTCTGGTCAGCGCACAACTATAAATCCTGCTTAACTCCTTAAATGTACATGGGCATGTGGGTATTGCACTAAGTTGGTCTTAAAAAGAAAGACAGACAGGAAGAGTAATGTTCCTGAGCTACAAAAGATGGAGCTGTTTGCAGGGTGGAGCTGGTCTCACTGAGTTAAAAAAGCCAAGTGGTTCTGAATAGAGTGAAAAGCTGACATCCTCCACAGGGTGCCATGACATGAAGAAAATCCTCAACAAGGTTTAGGTAAGTCATCGTCAGCTGTCATGCTAATACTCGACACTAAATGGCCATAATGAATGACTGAATTACGTGTCGTCTGGTGAAATGGTCCACGTCAGAAGTTGTTCCCCCAAACCAAGCCAGACACGCAGGAAATAATGGGCCCGACTTGAATTCTGAACAGCGTGGGCTCGAAGTTTCTTTGCAAGTGAGGTGTTCAAACATTGCTGCTGCGAAGCTCAAATTGTGCTGCAGCGGCATCAGAAACAAAAGCGATAAAACAGTGGAATTGCTGGGCTGTGACTAGCAGATGCATACATCTTTTATACAAACAAACTTTTTTGAACTGCATTAGACAGCTGCTTTTTGTCGCTCGCACAGTGTCGCACAAAGGGTACTGCCGACATTTTGCCAGAGACTAGAGATATACAAACAAGCTGATTTAGTAAAGGTACACAGCTTGGCTCTGATTTTTTTTTTCCGGCATAACTCTACCCTGCAGAGCACACACAACCTGTGGTGAATAAAATGAACTAGCCATAAAAGCTTTTTTAATTGGCGCTGCCTCGGTACTTCCCACCATTCTTTTATTAATTAAGTTCCAGTGAAGGTTGTCTGTTGGCATGGAACATGTGGTAGCTGGACCAGAGTCATGGACAGCAGTGTTTTCTCTGTGCTACTCTCCTTTTTTTAAATGCTGCAAATTAGGATGAAGTCTTGCATACAGTACACACACACACACGCACACACACATATAAAACCCCAGTGGTGAGGATGCAGACAAATAGCCTTGAGATGAGAAAGTTGTAAATTGCTCCCATGGCAGAGGTAGCTAGAGGAGTTGGATGGATTTTTTCATACTTTGTTAAGGGAGTGTTTATAACATCATTGTGAGGTTAAACGCACATCAGCACTAAAAATGGGACACTCGCCCCTAGGTAGAGTGGGTGCTTATGCTCTTAGATACCACGTGGATACAGACGGAGGCAGAAAAACAACAGGAATAGTATGTAAGGGAGTGTATATGCAAGAATTCGCTCACTGCAGAGGTGATAAAATCTGGCAGCGAAATCGGCGGCAACCAAAACACCCATGAGGACAGTTCATGCTCTGTCATACTCCTCTCTTCTCCCCTTTCTTCCTCGTTCCTGGCTCCTGCTGACATTTCCTCACAACAATGCAGCATCCTTGATGGCAGCAGCACTACTGAGCCGCTTTTCAGAGATGACGATCCGCATGAATGTCAAAATGGAACATTTCACCTCGGGCTGGTGCCCCGTACTTAAAGAGGACCTTCCACCAGCAGCTAGTGATATGGAATGATCTGTAAGTGGGTGGAGAGCAGTGTGCAACAACGCAAACGCTTGTGAAGTACAGAAGCAGGGCTGAGATAAAGTGTACGACACTTTGAGAGCTGTTAAATCCGGCATCTAAGGCTGATAAACATCTTGGTGTGTGTGTGTGTGTGTGATTGCTCCTCTCCTCCTCTGTGTAAGGCCATTTTTCTTTTTCACTGACCTTCCACGCATCCCAGCTGACATGGCCCTGGTGTATATGTGCATTTGTGTCCGGCTGTGTTTACGGATGTGGGCGCACACATCTGTCTGTTGGTGTGTGTTCCCGACATGTGAGCCGGGATCCATGGTGATGGATTAGGGCTGGAACTAATGTGCTCGTCCACCTGTGAAATGAGAACCAGGGGAGAGGGGACAGGCAGAGAAGGGCCCCATCAAACTCGCACCAGGCTTCCTACAGACACAAGCTGACACTTTATGGTTTGATGGCACACACGTATACTCACTCTACCCCCCACATCCTCCCTTCCCTTTTTCCTTTTCTTTCCTTTTTCTTTTTTTAAAACCTCTGCACAAAACAGACCCGACAGCCGCGCAATTCTGTGAGGCGCTTACAGTGCGAGGCACGTCTGGCCGCGTCGTCTAAAGAGGAGGCCGTGAATGAGGTGAACGCGTACAAAAAGGAAAAAATCCAGCAGAGCCAATACCTCAGGAGAGAGATTTTCAAAGTTCAACAAAGAGTCAGTGCAATATAGCTACAGTATCATTTACTGTGACATGACTGATGTGTTCTTATCTTCTCTTTGTGTTGCAGCTCTCATGAGTGAAACACTTGGTATCTTTGTGTGAAGTGCTTTGTGTCGCAGCTGTGAAGAATGGGTTTACAGTACTTATAAATGGAGTTTAGATTTAATGTTCAACTGTAAATTAAGTTTCGGTAATTGCTTGAAAACTTAGCAAGCTGCATAACGCTGAGCAAATTATCAACTTCACACATAGTAGAATATTTCTTGGTTTAAAAAGGGCAGTCTGAGGAAATGTTACACAGCATTGAAGTCCTACTTTGGCTTAAAATGTGAGCACAGTCGGAGTGCCGAATAAGTGTTGAAACATCATATGAATAAATGAATTAGCCAATCAATAGAAGAAAATGCCCATTGACAGAAAATCATTTTGATGATTAATAATTTAACATTTGCTAGATTTAAACTGTGAGGATTTGCTGCTTTTTCCTCTTAAAGGACACTGGAAATTGATTTCTTTTGTTTTTTTACTGTTGGTTCAACAACACCAGGCATCTGAAGGTGATGCTTTGGAAAAATGTTCACATTTTTCTGACATTTCATACAATAAACAAATAGGCCTCTAGTTTCCCGGCGCAGCGCAGGGTGGCGAACCCCGCGCAGAGCTAGTTTTGAGCAGCGCAACCCGAGGCGCGCTCAGTTTGGTAGTTTGGCAGACCGAGGTGTGCTGAGATGGGTGTGGCGGTGCAGCAGGGGGAGGTGTCGACAGATCCAGCTTGGCGCAGTGACAGTTTAGTGCCAAAAGGCTTCGC
>NC_065527.1:12261498-12267596 GCF_006386435.1 Epinephelus moara
TGGTGACCTCCTCCCAGGCTACCTTTGCATCATCAGCCCGTGGAGGTCTGCTCGCAGTTCCGTATATTCGGACACTGTGAGCTTGGACCTCCCGGACCAAAACATCAGTTTCCTCCTGGGAGAAGTTTGGCCGTCTTAATTAAGTAAACTCTCATTACGCCTCCACGCGGGGCATTTAAAGGTGAGGAGAGGGGCTCATTTGATTGATGTGATGTGAATCGGCTGTTTAAAACCCACTCCACGCCTTCTCTCCTCCCTCTTTCCGACTTGCGCAGGTAGGAGGGACAGAGGTGGGAAAGACAAGTAGCTGCGCCAGCGTGCACGGTGTGCCAAACTTGCAAACACCCAGTTGGCGAAGTGCAGGTGTGCTGCGCCTCCGCCTCGCCCGGTCTGCGAAAAGGCCAGAGTGCTCTGAACTCCTTGAATTCTCAATCAAATCCTCTAAAACCTCAACTCAGCACGGAACAGCGCCTCATATTATCTCTTTCTTCGTCATCTTTTTTCCCATTATCCCGGATGATTTGAGAGGTGGGCCTTCTGTGGCGGTCACGACAACAATTACAGTTGGTAAACAATAGAAGAGAAACTGTACCCAGAGCTATTCGGCCCGACGATAGACAGTAGGTTGTCAAACTGCCCCTGAGTCACCCTAAAATATACCTGGAAACAGCCCTCAATGAGGCAAAGCTCCTGGACCAACAGGTGGTACTCCCTGTGATCCACCCTCTTTTTTAGGGTCTCATGTACCCACACAGATCTCCGTTTCCCTGTGCCCAACAAACTATTTACTACTATTCAAGGCAGTGCAGCAACCTGCAAAATGCTCTCCATCTGATCACAAATATATAATGGAACTAGATGACACTCGGCTTGTGATGCTAAAAGTGCCAAAAACTACATTTGAAAAACTCAGTAGCAATGTCTCCTTACAGAAATCATGACCTGGTTACTCAAGATAATCCACAGACCTTGGTGTGAGTCGTTTCATGTAGTAACTATTTCTTTCTACCAAACTACACCTGCCAACCGTATCATCGTGCAGAAGGAAGCGTGCATCTACTCATGGACGAGAGGCTCATGCTTGTGACAAGGGATGAAACACTGATAGTGTCCTCTTCAGCTGAGCTGTAATGTCACGCTAGGTGAGCTAGTGGTAGATGTTTTTTTTTGCCTGGTTTCATTACATTCAAAGGAAGGCAGACACCTCTACAGTTGATCTCCAACACTCTGCAACTCACACATTTTTCAACAAGCCACCTAAATGTGGAGATATTTTACTGGATAATTGAAAGTCAGGGCATCACCAAAGTTGTTAGGATTCATCAGGAATTTCTGTCACTGCATCCAATAGTTACTGACATATTTTAATCTGGACTAAAGTGAGGGAGCCTGATAGAGCCATGCTGCCAGCCTGGCTAAAAAGAAATGATCTGTGGTTGCAGCTCTAATCGTAAGCATTTGAGAGTTCTGTTAGAGTTATTCATGCTTCATGTACTTTTCATTGAGTCAAAACAGCAGTGACTGGTATGAAACAATAATTACTGTGTTTACAAGCCTGTGAGAAGCATGAAAAAAAGTTTAATCGATATAAATCAGAGCGTAGGATCTGCAAATATATATGCAACAACATCCAAGAAAGACAAACTGCCACATGTTGTGTCGTCAGGGCGACAGCAGGCCTGAATAAAAACGGCTGTATTGCTCACAAGGTAAACACCCACCTATCAAATATAACGCTCATCTGTTTCACTTGCATGCAAAGGATGGCGTGTCGGGAGATTGCAACTGACTTCACCTCTAAGTGAGCTCATAAACATCTGACTTTTTCTTTCATCGCTCAAAAAAAGGCTTCACTCGTGTGCTTATTAAAAAGACTAGCCTGAGGGAGCGCCAACTTTTAGTTTTCTTGATTACTCTTTTAAAGTAGAGAAGGGTGTCTGAAACAGGTTGTGCCGAGTCCATCTGTTTGCTGTCAGGTATCCAAGCGTGCTGGTTCGTCTGTGTGTGTGTGTCAGTGTCTGTGTGAGCATGTGCAGTATTTACAATATGCGCGCACCCCCTTGCAGATGTCCAAAAGCTACTTAAGGGCGATAATTTCCCTCTGATTACTCTAATGTGCTACAGTGCTGCCGTCCTGTCTGTGATTTCTCCGTTGCTTGGCAGGACCACACACACCCTCCATATGCTCGCTGACTGTCAGGCGCACAGACACGCACTTATCACCGAGAATGCAAGCTATGAAGAGATGAAAAGGGGAAATGAGAAGGCGGGGTGTTAGGGGAAGAGCGAGGAGAGCACGAAAATTGTCTCCACTTTGTAATTTGTGCATATTTTATCGAATTCTCCCTTGACAGCGTTCAACATTCTTCACTGTGCCTCATTGTGTTCCGAGTTGCAAAACCAGGCTGATAAACAAGGGTGGCAAATTATGTAGTCAGAAAGTTTCTGAAACAATTGGAGTCTGGGATGAGCTGGGGGGAATTAATAAATCATATTTGTTCATACATTAGTAAGGAGGGGAGCTGATGAGGTAGGGATGGGCTGGGCCCAACGTCACTGACAGATCTGAAACATCAATATTTAACTAACGTAAACATATGCACCCCCACGCTGGCTTCAGATATGTGTGCATGGAAGTATGTTTGAACAAGTATGTGTGGACGCACTTGTGAATCTGAGCATGTGTCAAATTTGAGGAAGCTCTCCTTTTTTTGCATTTCAAGCACAGATATTGTGATCAATCAGAGGCTGATCTAATCAGCAACTGATAAGATGTTGAAAAGGAATCTGAGCTAAACTCATCTGAGCCTTTAAGTGTGAGTGGTACACAGCAAATATTTTGACTGACCACATTAAAAGGTTTTTACATCACTTGATCACTTGATCATTTATTTTATTGCAACATTTATGGGAATATCTGAAACTTGAAACCAACTTATCCATCAGCAAACTTTGTCTGTCAGCCATGTGTGATCATCCAAAGGCAGTGCCATTCTACTTTCAGAAGTTGGCAGCCCAGTCAGGATGATTCCAGCTGAGTGGCAGCGCACTTGGCTGTGTGCTGAAACTGGAAGACCAAACAGAAGCTAACTTTGGCTCATGTATGGCTGCCAGATGTAGTAAGTGTTTGGTTATTTGGACTTGGCCGATTTGGGATGAGAATCGGCTCCAGTTAGTAAAGCTCTGGGCTAATTTTGGGTCAAGCTGTTAAAATTGTTTCAAAACATAAAACTAGAACAATCTTCATTCATTTACACAAAAAACTTTTTTTTTTAATCTTTGAAGCAAGACAAGTTAAACCTTTTTTTGTAAAACCCCTGAGCTGTGGCACCATTAATCATCATTTGTCATCCAAGAGTGCTGGATTACGGCCACTTTTGGGACCATTGTTTTCATGTCTGCATTATATGACAATGGGCCCCTGGGCACAGATATGCAAAAGGCCCCAACACCTCTCCTACACAGGAGCAAGACACACACATTGTGCTGGCTTTGCCTGTTTGTTCTGTTGTTGTCTTGCGTCTCTTTGTAGTTGTCGGCGTCCTTTTTTTCTATGGTTTTGTGTCTCTTTGTGGTAATCTTGTGTCTCCTTGGAGTTCCTTTGCATCTCAGTGTGGTCATTTTTTCTCTTCCTGGTCAATACGTGTTCATTTGAGTGACATTTTGCAGGTGAAGGCCCCTTTAATAATCCACCCATCATTATTGTGCACTACCTTGGTGTGTACATCAACTGTGAGTATATGAGTGATATCTAAGGTACAGTAAACCAGTGGGGAACAGCCCATTGGTTCGACAGCCCATTGGTTCGACATCCCATTGTTCCGACCATATTAAACTCATTGTTCCGAAGTCCGTTCCGAAATCATCATGATGCCCTGTGGTTAAGGTCTGGTTAGGTTTAGGCACAAAAACCACTTGGTTAGGGTCAGGAAAAGATCATGGTGTGGGTTAAAATGAAAAAGAAAGTGGCAAACACATAAGCCGTGAGCCTGCTCCGCCTCAAGCCGGTCGCGGCGCACCATACGCCCGCCGCAAGCCATTCAGCACCGCGGACAGTCGGACTAATGGGATGTCGAACCAATGGGCTGTCGAACCAATGACATGGACCCAACCAGTGGCACTGGCAGAGTCCCTGCATTTAAGCAGGATTTATACTTGTGCGGCAGACACTACGCTGTAGCCTACACATGTCGCCTACGCCGTTGTGAGCATTTATACTTGTGCGGCGGTGTGTCTGTGTCACTCTGCAGTTACACCTCCAAAACACTAGTTGGCGGCGGAGGTTTCTGTGAAGTGCTGAAACACAAGTACACAAATCAGCTTCACTATAACTCGCAGCATTCACAGACAAACACTTGTCTTTATCTGGACACACATTTTCCCCACAAATACAACATGCTAATGTTATTAGCACAAACCTATGGCATTTTATATTGTATAAATTAGCCTAGTAGCTAGCGATCTTTTCCTCTTCTCATATGAAGCCAGGGACAACAGCAACATTTAACAAAGGTAACGGTACAAAATTTGGCTCCATTACAGGTCACAAGGTTCACTGACAAAACAACTGTCTTATACTAAACACGTTTTCCAAACAAATACAACATGCTAACGTTATTAGCACAAGCCTATAACATTTTACATTGTATAAATTAGCCTAGCGACGAGCGGAGAGTTCCTCTGCTCATATGAAGCCAGGATAAATCCCGGAGTATAAATTAGTGTTGTGTCGTTTGTGAACGAGTCGTTCACCGTTTTCTCCAAGCTAACGGCTAATGTAGCCAGGAGTCAAGCCACATGAACACAATCACACACCTCCCCATTGTTTTAACAGACTTAGTTTCCAGATAAACAAAGTTAACACAATAGGCTGGCCAGTAATGAGACTCACCAGTGCAGGGCAGAAGCAGTAGCAGCTCAGCCGTGTATCAGCTCAGTGAGTTGGACTATGCAGTACACAGTCAGGGCTCCTCCCGCCAAGCACTGAATGATTCGGTAAACGAATCTTTTGAACAAATCTTTTTAATAACTGATTCTAGTGATTCAGTAACATCTAAAGAATTGCTTTGCCCATGACTAGTATAAATCCCTGAAGGATAAATCACACACAAGACTTAAAATGGCTTAAAAGAGGCTTTTAATTTTTAATTTTATATACTTTATTAATCCCAGAGGGGAAATTCAATTTTTCACTCTGTTTGTCAATTACACACCGGTCCAAACACACACATGCACAAACTGGACCTACACATGCACTAAGTGGAGAGATGTCAGAGTGGGCTGCCCATGACAGGCGCTCCGAGCGGTTGGGGGGTTCGGTGCCTTGCTCAGGGGCACCTCGGCAGTGCCCAGGAGGTGAACTGGCACCTCTCCAGCTACCAGTCCACACTCCATATTTTTTTTGGTCTGGACGGGGACTTGAACAGGCGACCCTCCGGTTCCCAACCCAAGTCCCTATGGACTGAGCTACTGCCTTTACTGTTTTGACTGTTTATTGTTTCTTATCTGTGAAGTTAAAGTGAATAAAAGCTTCGTTTCCACTGCAGGAAATGGTTTCAGCTTACAAAAATAGACAGGAGGTCTGCGTCGCTGTGACGTGTTGTTACATTTCTGCTAACAACTGCACCACTGTGCCACCAATCAACCTCTTAATGGGTTTCTTTAAGAGTTACACTACTCTTGACGAAGGTCCAGGGGCATCAGTACAAATAATATTGTGACATGATATCAAAGTATCAAAGCTTGACTACCAGATGTGTCTTTTATTCAAATAAACAGAATAAAGACGGCACATTCTTAACTATTCCATCTCTGTGTTCGCTACTAGTCTCATTGGGCTCTAGTTTCCTGGCGCAGCGCAGGGTGGCGCGGGCTAGTTTCGAGCAGCGCAGGGTGGCGAACCCCGCTCACAGCTAGTTTCGAGCAGCGCAACCCGAGGCGCGCTCAGTTTGGTAGTTTGGCAGACCGAGGTGCGCTGAGATGGGTGTGGCGGCGCAGCAGGGGGAGGTGTCGACAGATCCAGCTTGGCGCAGTGACAGTTTTGTGCCAAAAGGCTTCGCCGAAGGTGCGCTAAAAGCTCGCCAGCTGAAACCAGGTCT
>NC_065527.1:12267742-12305648 GCF_006386435.1 Epinephelus moara
AGAGAGAGCGTGCGCGCACGAGAGAAACGCAACATTGATTTACAATTGTGGTGACCTCCTCCCAGGCTACCTTTGCATCATCAGCCCGTGGAGGTCTGCTCGCAGTTCCGTATATTCGGACACTGCGAGCTTGGACCTCCCGGACCAAAACATCAGTTTCCTCCTGGGAGAAGTTTGGCGGTCTGACGCTGCTGCTCTCTTCTGCCATGGCAAATTGAGTAAATTCTCATTACACCTTCGCGCGGCGCATTTAAGGGTGAGGAGAGGGGCTCATTTGATTGGTGTGATGTGTGTAAAACCCACTCCACGCCTTCTCTCCTCCCTCTTTCCGACTTGGGAGAAAGAGGAGTAGCTGCGCCAGCGCGCACGGTGTGCCAAACTTGCAAAATCCGCCTGGCCACACCCAGTTGGCGAAGCGCAGGTGCACTGCGCCCCCACCTCGCCCGGTCTGCTTAACTAGAGCCCATTGTCTCTGTGTCTTGTCACACTGAAGATCCGGTATTCAATGGTTGCTATCGCCTCAAGGTCACAGTGCAGCTAACAAACACATCAGGGAGATGCAGTATGACAGGTGTGTTTGCGTGACTGTTACAACCTGTCATCAGCAGCACAGGGGATTCATAAATGAGTCTTGCACAGTTATGGGTTGTTATGAAAATAAATGAAATTTCTGTTAAATGGGGACAGCGGAATAAATGAGTCCTGCTGTACTTAATAGCATAAACGTATCATTTAGCCCCGGTGTCCAGATGTCACGAACATTTTGTATTAACTAATGAATTCTCTCTTTTCCCTTGAGCAACAGGGTTTCTTTTATAATATCCTGGCCATATTCATAATGACCAATTTCTTTAGATAACGTTCCCCACTCTGGGGGCTCTTTAATACGTGTTAAGAGTAAAAAAAGTTTCCATGCACCTCTGTAGGACACTGCTTGTGTGTTTTTGCCTGTGGTGCTGAAGTGAGATTGTAGCAGAGGGGAAAAAAGGCCCAGCAGTCAGAGTTACTTTTGCTCTGTAATGGTGCTGCTGTGACAGAGATGAGTGGCAGTGAGCAATAACCAGCAGGTCAATAAGAATTAAGGCCGGAGAGAAAGAGAAAAAGTGGAGGTACAGAGCCGCTTAAAAGAAAAGGAGAAGTGGCTGACAGAGGAGGGGCTGCACACTAAAGCTCAGATAACGTTTCATTTTTAGTCCATCAAAAATAACTGTCCACTGCAGAGTCAGTCGCTTAGCAGTTACGACAACTTTGCTCTCGTCTGTTTCTCTCTCCCCTTTCTAGTAAATGTGACTCTGACAGCATCATGGCTCAGATTATTGTTCTCTTTTCTTCCAAGTACAAAAGTGCACACTTTGCCTTCACTTCTCAATCAACAGTTAGCTCAGCCCCACTGATTGTCCAGTCAAAGCTTTGCAACTGCAGCTAGGCCTGCCTGTCATGCTTTGGCTTTCTCCACTTTAGATAAATTGCACTGCTTCCTTAAAACTTGGAGGACAAAAATCTGGTTTTCCCTCATCCAGGGAAGAGGGCAAAATTCAGTATCTAATGAGTTTGGAGGGTGTTGTCTTTTTTTAAATCACCCTACCAAAACCAGAAGCATAAATTTAAGAAATGGAAAGTGTAAACTACATGTTTACCTGCGCTAATGTAAACCACAATCATTAGCATGCCTGGCTAACTAGCTTACTACATAGTAATTTCCAAAGGCAAGAAGCATGTCATCAGCTTTCTGTTGCCAAATTCATCAGTTATTCCTGATCTTCAAATTCCCCTTCTCTTACCCACCTTATTCCTGAGGGCACTACTGTAGAAATGATTATGGGCACAACTTCCAGTGAGACAGCGGAAGCAGCAGTAAGCTAGTTAGTCCCATAGACTGTTTGTGGTTAGTTCCAGTGGCTACTCTTGGTGGCTAACCGCCAACACTGGTTCTTTTCGAAAGTAATTTGCCTTCAGTTTAGCAAATACTGATTTATTTTTAACAAATATTAAAGAGGCAACAGATAGGATTCGGTTTTTTTTAGCTTGGCACCACCTAGCGTCAGCGGTGTTGCTCGCACTGTCGCAAAGACCAAATTGACCATGGGGATCAGAGATAATCAATAAAATGTAGGCTGTAAAGCCACCAGTATACCTCTATGTATATGTAGAATGAGAAGGTGTGTGGACACTCTACTAAATAAATGAGTAAAGAGACCGAGCAACAATTATCAGATTTATCTGAAGAACAAAAACAAATAGTAATGCAAATAATTATAGCAGAATGCACAGTACCAGTACAGCTCACAGTAAATGATACCAGTATGCACAGTATCAGTACAAACAACAGTATCATCATCAGTATAATCACTGTCTGAGGGCTGCCATAGAATGGCAACAGGATGTCAGCCGACCAACACTCGCTACCCGCTCCCCAGTTGCGGCAATTTGCGATGCTGGCCAGCTAGGAATGAACTAGCAGCCAGTACAGTACAGTCCTCTCTCGGCTAGCTAACATTTAGCCGTGTTACTTACTGATTCATTAGAAAGAAAGCTAGCTGGACATCGGTTTTGAAGCCTCTTTGGTCACGGAGCTCCCTCCATCTCTTGAACACCTGACTGAGGTTTACTCTTATTTTTCCTCTTCTTTTATCACTCCCCTTTTTGTGCATCCTCGCCTCCTCACACAGAGGAGCTTGTTTTCTTTTGGGAGGCCGTTTTTCACTTGTCTCCAAACTTTGTCCATCTGCCATTGTGTTCTTGACTCAACTATCTCATGCCCCGGCCAGTTCCTCATAAGGACCAGCTCCGGTCCCTGATTGGCTGACCGACCAGTTTGGCAATACATGACGCGTTTCCTGCTGTAAAGCAGATTTTTTCTGTGAAAATTCGTCCCCGGTGGCAGAAGCTTATTGCAAAGTCACTAAGTAACCTATGTAAACGCTGATAGTCTGATTTTACTGTGGCCACTACCCTGTGCAACCCAAATTATTTTCATAATGATATATATAGGCAAAAATGCTGTCTGTTGCTTCTTTAAACTAATGTTAACTTAGCATTTTCTGTCTGCAAATGTCTTTGCGGAGCTCTGGTACCTGTTGCACTGTCAGTGTCTGTAACGACTAACAACCAGTCTAAGCTAAATTTTTGTCTTCAGCAACTGTGTGTTGAACATGTAACCAGAACAAAAAGGGATTGATCCAGTTGCCATGGTTACCATTGATATAAGAAATAAAACCACAAGAGTTTCACGAAACAGAGCGAAAAAGTATTAAATCAGAATTAGCAGAAGAGAATGACACGTAGACTGACAGGTCCGTCACTCAGCGTCAGTATATAATATCCCTGTCTTTCCCCGTCTGACTTCATTCTCAACCTACATTAGAAGATAAACTCAGCAACATACCTTGAAATATGTATTTAGTCATTAGGGCTGAGAATGTGTTACTGATTTACTGTACGTCCTTTTTATCGTATAAAAAAATTAATGCCAAAAGTTACTTATTTTACTCCTACTTTATATTACTATTACTGAAGTCTGCTGCTAAATTCAGCTTCATGTTTCGTTCAGAACAGTTTTTAACAAATCACAAGTTAAAGAAACGTGTAAACGGCGTCATCAACGCAGACGAGTGGAGGATTAGCTGGGAAACATCACATTTATTCACTTTACATGGAGCTACAGTTAAAACTGAATTATGTTAAATGTTTGCTGAATGTGTTAGTGTCTCTTAATAAGTCATCAGAAATCAGAAATCATCTTTAGAAGGAGCAGATGTTACCTTAAGCTAGCTCGGGACATGTTAAAGTTAACAATATTTTAACGGAGCGGGGCGAGCCAATTGCTAGCATGCTTGCGTTGAAAAGGAAGACAAAAACAATGCTTTGAGATGGCTGTCAGAGATGACAGAGGTATGATCACATAATCCTGTTTGAGCTTTAACAGGTGGTGTGTCCCACGTTTTATTTCCCAATTGCTCTTAGAAAGAAGAATAGAGTACTGTAAACAAACTGTTACCATTGGAAATCGCCAGTTTCGGTTCAACGCCGGAAGTTGCACACATAATTTGCACAAGGGATCATGGGGGCTAGGAATAAGGTGGATAAAAGTCAATAATGCAGTTTGAAAATACCCACAGTAAAGCATAAATACAACTAAATCAAATCTTGAGACAACTCCGCTTTGGATACACAAACAACATGGTTTTAAATTTGGACATGTTGCCTTGGACATGTAGCTTTTTACCTTCATGTCATGTATGTAGCCATCACATGGATATTCAAGTATTCAAGAACTCTTTACAGGCTTTTTAGTGGCCTCTCAAAAAAACAAAAAAAAACAAAAAAAAAACAACAACAGAGATTTCAGTGCATTCAAAACTCTGCAGCCCGACTATTAACCTGAACCGAGAGAAGAGAGCACATCAGAACAGTTTTAGCTGCTCTTCACTTGCTTCCTGTAACAATAGGAATTGATTTACGGGCTGAAACCAAATAACAAGTGTAACTCCCTTGTTGACTATTTGCCTTCAAGACCACTGGGATCATCTGCTGCTGGTTTATTGGAGAAAATTGGAGAGGCAGCCTTTGTCAGCTACACCCTAAACCTATAAAACACACTAAATATAGATAACAAGGAGGCCAGCTTGCAAAATATTTTCAAAAGAAAGCTAAAAAAACATATTTCTTCACTTAAGCCTTTAACTGATACAGGCCTGAAGCTCTTTCTTTTTGGTCTTTGCACAGCTGATGCAGAATAGCTACCGCTCCACCCGACTCAGTCTTGGCAAGGTGCTGAAAATATCAATTCAGATAGGAGGAAAAAGATTTCCGCACACTTATATCCGTGCAGTGTTTCACTTTATTGTTGAGCTTTCAGTCTATTCGACCTTCATCAGAGCAGACATAAGGCAACAATGGACAGGCTGGTAAAGGTAACAAATCTCAGTCCAGTCACTGGCTGTATGCAATACAGATCAACTATAAAGTGAAACACTGGATAGATTTAAGTGTGCGGAAACCTTTTTCTCCCTATCTGTACTTTGCACTGCTGAAATTCTGCAGGCACATCGGATATCACAGAGATTCCCATTGGAATGAATGGACTTCTGGTTGTCTTGTGAAGTGTCTGCTCATCAGATGTACATTAATGCTGATTATTTTGAGTATGCTTTTCGAGGCTGTTGTCCACCCAGATTCCGCTGTTTTGACTGTAAGGATGAATCCACCATTCTGACTGTGCTACAGAGCCTACAGCTGTACAGATGCAAACAGGAATCCGTGAGTCTGTCAAGATACAAGGGGTCATCCACAGGATACATACATACATGGTAACTGCATGGTACATACGTTAAGGCTAACTGCGTTGCTTCTCGTAAGGAACATCTCGAGGGGTTTGTGCTTCATGAGGTATGGATTCACGGGTGATTTATTGCCGACTGTTGTGTTTATGCATGTAGAATTTACGTCCAGAAAGCTACGTGGAGAAACTAAAGGAATGTATACATCAGTCTGTTTTTCATGGACAAAGAACGTCGTTAAACTGGAGAAAGGAATGACCAGTTTCGGTTAGAAGGTTGGCTCTGTTTCTCATTATGCTATCAGAAATGAGCTAATATTATGAATATGAATGAGGATGTCTTGCAGGGTTTAAAATGTGGAGTTTGCGTGAACAACGGCGGTGAGTTTTCTATTATCGGCTGAATCTCTCTCAAGCTACTGCAGAAGCTTGATCTGATACTGGGCTTGCTAATAAAGTTCTCTTGATCCCAATCAAGTCTGTATCAGCGGAGTCTTTTTCTTCACCATCATCTCACCATCTTTTTGTCACTGCAATAAGAAAGGCCTGATAAACTGCACACACTTGAAAGACTGACCCTTTATTTTATCATTTTCTGTTGTTTTTAAGAACAGGTAATAAACCATCAAATAATTTGATTCGTCCAGCTTTTATGAGATTTTTTTATTTTTTGTGTGCCATGCTTGACGCAACCCTGTTACCAATACTCAGGTGCCTGGAAAAAAGTGTATTTTAAAATACTGTTGGTCACCATTACATATAAGATAGTCACTTTTACATTGTACACTCATTTAATTTCAGATAATACCCGACTTAAATTAATTTAAGCAACTTTTGAACTCGTCTTGCCCAACTTTCAAGAAGTCACACATTATTTTTTGTTATTTTATTATTTATTTTTTAATATTTTCTGAAATACATTCTGCATATAATCACTCATACTATTAAAAAGTCAATATGTTACACGGTTATGAGTGGTTATGAACGAGGTGTTAACTTATGCTATCTAGATACAGCTTATAAAATCAGCTAGCACCAGCAAAATTAGCTGGAACTCTACTGTTTGAGTTTACTTGTACATGAAATCAAAGATCCAGTGTCTCAAAAACTGGTTGTAAATAGACCATTATCTTAGAAAGCGAAATGCACTGCGCACAAATGGAAAGTTTGATAGACATAGCAACAATAACAAGGGGAGTGGGATTAGCAAACAGATAGTTGTTAAAGTAACCAAAAACTGTACATCCCAAATTCTGAAGCTGTGTATGTATATGCCTTTGTCCTCTTTCAATGATTATATAACTTCACTTAACACACAGGCCAAACACACACTTCACATCTATCCAGCTAAGAAAGATTCCTCTGCTACATCTCTGTCTCTCTGTGACCTCGCTTATTAATTATTCACATTGTATGAGTGTAGCCCCGCTGGAACATTTTCCTTCATTAATTCCAATATGTACAGTGCTGTGGGCCTGACAACTCATTTGCACTCTCAACACTTCACACTCGCTACTGAAACTACATTGTTTTTTTTCTGTCTGCTGCTTATCACAACCTTTGTATTGTGGCTTTCTTGTCCCTCTGCACCTTCAACTCTTTATCAGTTCTTTTCAAAGCTGAAATAACATCACCGTTTAAACAGCTTCAAATCAGACACGTTCGTGCTTCCTCTTCTCCACACCTTCTCATTTTCTCCATCTATCTCCCTTTTGAGAGTGTCATCGGTTGCCTTTGCAAAGACAGACAAGAAAGTTGATGCCTCATCATTAGGGATGCTCTAAGTGTCCATTACTTTTAGATGACTGGAGGACCAGTTGCCAAATTCTCATTACGCATCTTATGCGGCTAAAGCCTTATCTCCACACTCCTTTCTTCTCCCTTAGGCTGAGGCTCCCTCAGTATCAGAGAAAGCACAGTAAGTATAGTTC
Source organism: Epinephelus moara (assembly GCF_006386435.1). Classification (NCBI taxonomy): domain Eukaryota; kingdom Metazoa; phylum Chordata; class Actinopteri; order Perciformes; family Serranidae; genus Epinephelus; species Epinephelus moara. Next base: position 12,274,952 of record NC_065527.1, read on the forward strand.
CGAATCCTCACCCAAAACCCCCAAACCTGAATACCCTAAGCTCACGGTGAAATCATAAACCATTTCAGGCTCAGCAAACCAAGCAATAACAGCATTTACACAACATTTTTGGGTGACACAAAGTTCCCCGGGGATTTGAATAAAGTTTTCAGTATTCCCTCTCAGCCATCAGAAGGTTCGATGTATAATTAATCCTTTTTTTATTCACCCGTTTTAAATTTCACATTACCGCGTTACAAAATGCATATTCAATGTGCATCACCTGCTGCGGCTGTTTGGCAGCAAACATGAATCTTGTCTCCATTAGCCGAAAGACAATTAATCAGCTGACAGCGTATCATTGTTCTGGAGGTTTCCCATAATGTTAATGTTAGGTCAGGGTGAACCTTACAACTGCCATGCAAATGATGGTACAGATTATGCATTTAACCTGTCAAAGCTCTTGAATTTTAATACACAGATGCAACAATAAATTAGACTCACTGGAATGATAACACTTTCTGCTAATGGGAATCTTTATAAATCTGCACCAGTTAATATGATACGTTTTATTTCTACACATCCTGACAGTGATCACTGAGGCTTTCTGCTGCAATGTTTTTTTATATCCACACAGGTTTTGAGCCAGAGCGCACAATTGCAACAATGACCCTCTTAAAAGATAAAATGTCCCATTATACCCCCCCTCCCCTCACCCATTTGTCCCCTATAAAATCAAGGACAGGGTCAATGCTGTTAACAAGCCTCTCATTTTTTGCTTTTATAAGCTGTAAACATTGATTCTGTGCGTTAGCCAAACTACAAAATGAAACTGTTTTCTGGTAAATGTGCATTGCAGAACAGTTTCTGTATGTTTGGCCAAAGATGGTGCATTTAAAAAGGAGATGTCGTCACCCGGTACCGTTTTGATACGTGAAAGGCAGCTCAGTAGCCAGAAGTAAATGTTGACATAATACGTCTTTGCAAACTACAGATTCATACATTTCATATCAATGTTTCCTGAGTGGCATAGTTTTGATTACATGTATGTAAGCTGAGGTGGAGGGGACGGTGGATGCCAAGCTGCTCTGATAGAGACCATCAAACATCCAAACTGGTTGTTTTTTAGCGAGACATCAGCAGCAAATATAGCCATGATTGTGCCACCAAAGGCAGGTGTTTTAAGCCCAAACATGTTATTTTCAGAACCTTAACCAGATGTTTTTCTTAATGATACAAATAACAAAAAAATTTAATTTATGTACCACAGTAACTAGGGATGGGTGCGATTTGTTGTCTAAAAGATTCAATATCCGTCCCCTTGCTAGTTGGCAACAGAAATATTAGTTGTTAAACCAATTTGTGTTTTATTCATGTACAAGGCCGCTTAACTGTCATGCAGCCGCCCGCCACTAGAGGGTGCTACAGAGCCGTCACACAGCAGTCCCCCTCCCCGCTGTAATCGTCGAGTAGACTGGAGTTTTAAAACAGCACGGTGGTAAATTGGAGAGATGTCCTCTAGCAAAACCAGCGTGGTTCGGCAGTACTTTGATCTAGAAAATGAAAACTAGGTAGCATGTAGGCTAACATGTCAGAAAAAAATGGAGCAATGCGCAACCACGTTCAACTCAATAATTTGGATGTTAACCTGCACGAAACGACAGCTGCTGCTGCTAGCGGTGCTAGCCACACTCAGACCAATTTCACATTGTTCACCAGGAGATGATATGATCCCACCCGGTCTGAGAAGATGACGCAGCTCATCACGACAAAGACCTCACAAAATATGCTTCCACTTAACTTTGTTAAAGGTAAAAGCTTCAGGAAGTTAATGGAATATGTTGAACCTGAATACACCATGCCGAGACGCAGAATGATAACCTCCAGGCTGGAGCATAGGGTTGTGATAGAAGGGTTGTTTCACGATGTCTTTTTTAAATGACAATGCAATCGGCGATTTCACTAGATGGCAATAGGACGATAGGATATGGACAAGATCGCCCAACTCTACTGGAGCACATTCACCATAAAATGAGGGTTTCCCTTTTTTTAGACTAGTCAACTAGTCTTAATTAAAATTTTTCTTTAGTCGACAGGAACATCCCCAACAGTAACATAGGTATTATCACAAATTATCAGCAAAAGTAAATTGAGCATTCTTGGTGCAAATAAATGATCAAGTTCTTTAAATTTGACTTCACACAAAATACTGATTGAAACTGTGTCAGTGGTGCATCAAGCCCTGCTGAAATTACAGGCTGTTCTCGTTTTTAACTGCCCACCTGTTTTATCTACATGATTTTCTAACTTCCCTGAAATTCTCATTTGTTTAATGTAATTGAAAACAGTTTCAGTTATACACCGATCAGCCAAAACATTGAAAATACTGACAGGTGAAGTGAATAACATTGATCATCTTGTTACATTGCAATTTTCTGCTGGGAAACTGTTGGTTCTGGCATTCATGTGGATACCACCTGACATGTTCCACCCACTCAAACACCGATGCAGACCAAGCCCCCCCCCATGGCAACATCCCTCCCCAGTGGCAATGACCCCCAGCAGAATAATGTCACATACTACACTGCAAACATCGCTCGGGAATGGTTCAGGGAACGTCAACCTGGGCTCTGAATCGATGCCTTGAGCTTTTTGTTAGGTTCCTTTGGCCATTCCTGAACAGTTTTTGTGGTGTAAGATGGTGCCTTATTCTGCTGGGGGGCTATCATCAGGGAGTGCTGTTGCCATGAGGGGGGTTACTTGGTCTGCAGCAGTGTTTCGTTGATTGGAGTATGGCAGGTGGCATTCACATGAATGCCAGGACCAAAGGTTTCCCAGTAGAACATTGTGTTGTAACAAGATGATCAATGTTATTTACCTTACCTGTCAGTGGTTTTAATGTTCTGGCTGTTCAGTGAATATCTAATATAATATGTCTAATATTAATTCACATTTTTTTATACTATTTTAAATTGGCAGGCCTATTTGAGCACCTCCCAGATAATCCTGGCTCAAACATCGCTCATACAGAACAACCGACCTTCTTCTACATATAAGGAAGACATTCAGTAGACGCGTGCTTGCATATGCAAATACTCTCTGGTGTGTAGAAGCTTACACACACACTCAGACCCAGAGATGACAGTTTAATTTCAAGATTGGCTAAGAAACATATGGAAGTGGAAATACAGGGGTCTATTAGTGTATCCTTTGTAAGGGATATCAGGAATAGAAAAGGGAATTAGGCCTAGGCCTTGCTACTGACAGAGCATTAGAATAATCCCAGCTACTTAGGACAACAGTCAGATACTAAATACACCAAATCCACTTCCCCCGCTCACAGAGCAAAAGCAAACTAATGAACGAGGCGCCTTTGCATATTCACTATTATAATTGAAGTCAGACAGAGACCATTTATTTTTATGAAGCACCATAAAGCACTGCGGCACCATTGCCAAACAAACACAAACAGGCAAACAACACCAGAATGGACATGCACGCTCACACGAGCATGCACATCCACATGCTCTGTTTCTTACTTTGTATTTTTATAACAGCTTCAGTCCTACCCTTTGAATCCTGACAAGGCAGAGAACATTCATTTTCTGAGTTGTTAAGCTCAAAACATAATGCCGGAGCAAAAAGAAAATAAGCCACAAATACATAGAGCCTCGGAGAAAAGTAGACACAGCTGAAAAAAAAAAAAGGATAGTCAAAGACATAATAGGGAACAGATAAAGCTAAACCTGCTATCAGCAGCGATGGCTACCATACTCAGGAGTAAGTGTCATGCTTTATTTCTCATAACCTCCCTGCCATTTCATCGCACCTATTTCATTATAATTTGCCGACCCCTCGATATCTAGCTTTGATGGGTTACAATCTATTTGCAGAGATCGAGAGGTTACTGAGAAATCCCCAGGCTGACCTTCCATTCGGAGGATATGAATATGTCCCAGATTGGCTGGAGAATGAAGCAAGGTCACACAGGCGGAGATTGAATGTCAAACTCAGGTGGCTAAATGGCAATATTGATACACTGGTTCATGGTTACATCAATATCGTCATCTGTAATTGGTGTAACCTGATGGACTGTGTGTCAGTTAGAGGGTTTCTTGGCGGAGTATTATCTATTAGTAAAGTGCTGATAATGATCTGTGATGGATCAGGTGTCTATAGCCATGGAGGACGGGAAATACCAAAGGAAACAGGAACCTTATTGCTTCACACAGCCGAGTCTGATCAAATCTGTGAGTCCTGTGAGACGTTCCTGCTGCATGTTGTAGTGTTGCTCTGCTGCAAATTTTTAAGCAGGGGAACCCAGCATGTCGTGTTTTTGGTGCTCTGGTACTGAAGCATGGAAGTCTTTTTCTTTCAACATTTTCTGGGCCACTGAACAATTGAAAACACAATTAACATTTAACACCCACCCACCCCTGACACCATATTTTTAAGACTTCTCTTGTATAGCCTACTCGTCATGCTTTGTGCCTGGCTTGAATCTTGTGGTTTAAATATTTCATTGTATTTTCATTGTGGCTTAATTTACATTTATGAATTGACACAGCGGGGAACGAGGAGAAAAATCAAATTATGAATGTAAAAATCAATATTCATACACTGCACATAAAATGTTCTCTTGGGTAAAGGAAAAATATAAGTGTTTCCCCTTGAGCAAAAGAAATAAAAAAAGGAAAGAAAGATCCATGTTGACTGGAATTCCCTTTTTATTCCCCTAAAAAAAAGCGACAACCACAGTGTTCTCATGAATTGTTCATACGTATGCCAACGAAAAGTATTGCACCACAGTTTGTGAATATCACACTTGATAAGGAGCCAGTAATTTGTGTATATCCAACTTAATCAGGAAGGCTACGATCACATGAATGTGCTCTAGGGAGTAAAGAAGGAAGTAGTATAAAGACCCAAAGTCTGAGCAAGGAGTCAGGTTGGGATGGTGGATGGGCCATACAAACACAGGACTTTCTCCCAGGAGATCGATGTTCGGAAACACGTGAAACTAAGTGTTATTTGAAGGTATGTCATCACATGTTACTTTTCCTAAACCCAATCTACGCAACTTGACTTGCCTAAAGCTAGCCCACGTTAGTACGTAACTTTATGATACGTAAGTAACATCTGGAGGGAGCTCAGAGTAGAGCCGCTGCTTCTTTGTGTAAAAAGGGGTCAGTTGAGGGGGTTTGGGCATCTGATCAGGATGCCTCCTGGGCGCCTCCTGCTGGAGGTGTTTCGGGCACGTCCCACTGGTAGGAGGCCCCAGGGCAGACCCAGAACACGCTAGAGGGATTACATATCTCACCTAGCCTAGGAAGGCAGTGGGGTCCCCCAGGAGGAGCTGGAAAGTGTTGCTGGGAAGAGGGACTTCTGGGGTGCTTTGCTCGGCCTGCTGCTCCCGCAACCCGGCCCCAGATAAGCAGATGAAAATGGACCATGTTACATATTTTGTGTGGTGCTTATTCTTTAAATATCACATGAACTGTTGTGTGTGCATTTTCATAAGATACCCAAGGTAGTGCTGTATGAGGATACCTTACGACAACAGGGTGTTCCCAAAGTGTCAGGTGCAGCCTTTCAAACTACAGTGCGGATCGGGCAGCATAATTTGGTCCAAACCTGATCCGAGTCGTAGTGCTCATGCCTGACCAAACCCGATGGATATTCTGTTTCTATTTTTTTCTTTTTTTTTTGTCCAAACTTGGCCCAAGCCAGACGCAGTTATTGTAAGGAAAACACTCTGCTGCTGCTGTCACATCTCAAGGAAGTGGGAGACTGGTTAGGATATTATCTGGGAAGCAAAGCCCGAGGCACCATGTCAAAAGGCTGAATCCGAACCTGAACATCTTTTGCAAATATTTGTCTGAGCTCAACTCAGCCTGACGGGTCCCATCGGGCTTGGGTCAGGTATCCACTAGGGATGTCCCTGGCGACTAATTTCCTTGTCGATGAAACAAAACTAGTCGACCAGTCTAAAAAAGGGGAAACACTCAGAAAAGAGTCAAATTTAGCACATTAATTGTTAAGTATCTGAAACACTGTCCCAAAAATTATTGTGTGCATTAAGAGCCCTTTGAAGCCTTTAATCACAATCTTCAACAACCACATTGGATTTTAAATGCCGCTGAAGTACCAGACACCAATTCTGTGCAGTAATGCATGGCACTAATGCAAGACTTGATGCAGGGGGAGCATGTTCTCTGACACATTTGAGGCCTGAAATGTTTCACAATGCAGGTTTTTATTGTTGGGTTTTTAAAGACAGAAAAAAAGACAGTGTAATTCATCAGGGGATGTTTTACATGTTCATATTCAAGGAGCTTTTTTAGTAGTAGCAGCCCATGAAATTTAGATATTGTCCAACACGAAAACAAACATGCCACCCACATTTGTTTCCCACAATAGATCACACACACACACTGTACTGTACATGACTGCAAACACACACACACATACACACAAACACACACACACACACACACACACACAAACATATGGAGTTGTTCTTTTATAATGGTTTTGTGTCAGCGCATAACGGATGTCTCCTAACAGTCCCATTTATTCCTATCTCCAGCTAGCCTATGCCTGTCCAAACAACAGCACGAAACAAAGGATGGAAAACAACACAGGAGAGACAAACACATCAATCTGCCACCAAAACCGCACACACACACACACACACACACACACACACAGAATCACATCAAACACACATATGAAACCACACAGATAGATAGCCTAATAGAGAGACTGGAGACATAGTTATTGAAGATTTTAACTCATACATAGTCATGGCTTGATACGGGTGAAGGATATGGAATAGTGATTGAGAACAAATGGCGACCACTTTTCACAAACACACGGAAGCAACGTGAGGACACTCTACAATCATAGCATGTAAACAACACGCCTAGACAGACAGTGCAACACAAACACACACAGCTGCTGTGTACCAAAATCTTTCCATTTTCACTCTTTCTCGAGGGCAATGGGGAAGAAGCGAAAGCATCAAAAACCAGAGTACAGATCAATCAGCTGTCAGAGCGCTGTGTCTGTGAGGTGGAGTGGGCCCTCGGAGATAAAGTAAGTCTGATACAGAGAGAGGATCTTTGATTGGAGCCAAAGCTTAATGGGGCTCCGCGCTGAGAGCGGAATGGGCTGCAGCATCGCTCCCGCCTCAGGGATCACAGCTCTGGATATTTGATAGAGGCACACTGCTGTTTTTATCTGCGCACGCTCACCTGCGTGTTACAGGGAAGAAACAGAGACACTACCAAAAACACACATTTTCTCCTGCTGTCTCAAACTGTAGCTGCACTGATCGCATGCGCTGCTGCAAAGATGCAAATTAGCTTCTTTTATTTATACTTGCTTGACACTGTACTTAATATCGTTCCACTTGTGTGTTCTCTCAATCTCATTGAAATGTGCTGTATAAATGTGTATTGTTATTTTCGTCCCCACATTAAGTACTGCACAAACACCCCTACTGTTTTCTTAGCATACTGTTGAACGCTGCAACAGAATTCAAACAGAGGAAACCACAGACAAACAGCAGTGGAACAAATGAAACTCAAACACACACAAACACAAATGTATGTATTGAACTATTACGACAACAATACAGGCTGCTAACGTGAATAAGCTTGTGCTAAACCCTGCTTGGTGCCTGTGTGGCAGCCATTGATTAAAGGCCCTTGTTAGCATGTACGGCCCCTCATATGTTTCTGTTGTGTCATTGATAAGGGCTTTGTATTCGCACTCGCTGAAGGGAGTCGGCTAATTAAAAACCAGTGACAGCCAGATTCAAGGAACAAAGGCGTCGGTCCCACTGTCGCAGATTTGCATACGCATTAATTGTTGTTCCTCTTTTCATCTTGAAGTTTGTACAGTAAGGCTTACACACGGAGTGAATGAAAGTTTCGCCAGCATGCAGCCTTTATTACAGGAGAGTGAATTGACTTTAAATCGTCCTTTTCAGCTCTGATCAGTCCAGCTCTGTTATAACAGTACCACACAGTGTAAAGTACAGTATCAGCTATGATCTATGAATTTGAATTTTACAGCTTCATTATATGCAATTCATTAGGGAGTAAAATATAACTTAAAGGGAAAGTCCACCCCTAATCAGACATATACATTCTTCCTCTATACAATGGAACAAGACTGAACCACTCTCTGACTGAGTACCAGAAAATATATTTGCAAAAATCAACAGCGATGTCTCTTTTTAGAAATCATGACCTGGCTATTCAAGACAATCCACAGACCTTGTTGTGAGCAGTTTTATCGAGGAACTTTTTGCTTATACTGAACCATATCTCGCAAAAAGGAAGCGTGCATCTACTCATGGACAAGAGACTCATGGGAAAGGGGAACATGCCTAGGCCTGGGCAATATAACAACGATGTACAATACATCGATATTTTTTTAAGCAAGATATAAATTTAGACACTAACTTTTGCTAACAATACAGAAACATCACATTTATGGGCATTGTATTTTCAGGTACCTCCCCATATTCCCACATATCATTTTGAGAATTTCAATCGGACATGAAAGTCATGACAATTTCTATACAGAGTGGACTGGATGCTAAATGGAACTGAAATTAAATCAGTCATCATCACCACTTCCTTTTTAAAGATGTTTTCATTTCAGCTGAGATATTTTTGAGACTTGCAACTGAAAACATGTAGCTCATTTCATAGAAAATACTGAGATATATATCGTGTATCGCCAGTCAGCCTGACAATACAGAGATAGGAATTTTTATCCATATCACCCAGCCCGAAGCGTGCCTCTACTATTAACTCAACTAGCACCACTGAGTTAGCTAGCGTCACTGCTCAGCTGTGGAGGACACCACTAATGATTACATCTTGTCACAAGCACAAGCCTCTTGTCCATGAGTAGATGCACGGTTCCTTCTATGCAGTGATTTGGTTCAGATGCAGTTTATCAGAAAGAAAATAATTCTTACACAAAACTGCTCACAACAAAGTCTGTGGAGAATCTTGAGTAACCAGGTCATGATTTCTGGAATGACATTGCTGTTGAGTTTTTCATATTTGGGGGGGTGCTTTGAACACCACAAGCTGAGTGGCATCCAGTTCTGTTATATTTGAGAGATGGCAGACATCTCCATGGCCCATATCTTCAACACCTGGCAACTCACACTAAAACAATCTAGATTGATAAATAGCACTTAATGTAAGAAGAAAAACTGAGCATAGCAATAGTTCAGGCAGGACACATTGTCAAGCTCAGCTCAGCTGATCTCAAACAGCCCTATCAACTGATGGAGCAGCTGATTGATGGAGGGGAGTCAGTTGATAGATCACATGACTCCTTTCTATGTAACCAATTGGTGAATCTCATTCAGGGCGCCCTCCGCCTCCACCCCAGCTCCTCCTTTTCATGCTGTGTCTGACTTATCAATGTCATTTCTGTTTGTCATTGATGCTGCTCTGTTCTGTTCCTGTGGGGTCTTTGCTGCTGCTCTCTCCGCCTTAGGCGCATGGAAGGGCAGGGAGGTGTGCTCTCTCTGACTCAGGCTTTTCTCATTTGCACATGGAAGGGCAGACAGGTGCGCCCTCTCTGCCTTATGGCTTTCCACGCAGGCACACAGAAGGGCGGGGAAGTGTGCTCTCCCCACCTTATGCTTTCCACCTAGGCGCGTGGAAGAGGCTTTCTAGGCCTAGGAAAGGCATAGGGGCCCCAGAACAGAACCCTATTGCCAAATATAATACTGCAAATGGAAATAAAGTTTTCTTTGACTAAAGTGTTCCTGACTGAAATGAGTTTTTGTGACTCTGAGGTGAACTATCTCTTAATTACTGTAAACAAGTAACATTTCTGAGGCACTATAATGAGTGAGAATGCTTAAATGACATGTTTTTGGTAACAGTTGGAAGACACGTCCAACATTTTATTGAACTGAAAAAATTACTTGAAGTTAATAGGTATTTCAGGTGCTAAAATGCGTGGATTCAAACACAATTCAAAGTTTTGTTCACAGATGATAATCAAGGCCACAAGTTTAACATAAAGTCAGGAAAAAGGGAGGACTGAAAAAGTGGTTAGTTTATAAATTCCACAAACTATGAAATTTTTTAAGAGCATTTATAAGTGGCACTTCTGCTGCCACAGCCGCAGGATCAAAATATTTAACTTAAAAGTAGTGCTCTGATAACTCGCTATTACAACAGAGCATTCTACAATGTGCAGAGAACTGAAATGGGAATAGGTGAGACAGGATCTCAGCATTCGGTGAAGTCATTTCTGAATTACATGCGTTAATCAACAACCTAATCAACCTTTTCAAATATGTGTGGGCCGTTTTGTTCTATGGGGCAGTAAAAACTTTACTCATCGCCTCTTTCATAGTCACTATTTAGGGAAATAAGAAATAATGTTGCATAAAACAGTCATCTGGTTTTAATCTGACAGGCAGCTACCTCGCTGTAGAGACATATGCTTGCCACTCTAATTAAACCATATGCAGTGGGGCATGAGTGTGCGCAGCAGAGCACCTCAGTGTGCAGCAGAGCGTTAGCACAGAGGGGACTTGAGCAGGTTAGAGAGGTGAAAGAGCCATTTTCCTTCCTCCCTCCCATCCCCTCCCTCTCCCTCTGCCAAACAGGGAAGCCACTTATTAGAAGATCCTGAGCTGTCAGCAGAATCGCACACTGCGGGCACACATTCTGTCGCAGCAGTCAAACACACTCACACCTTCCTGAGAACACTCTCTCATTTATACACCACTGTGTGTGACTAGGATCGCAGCTCTGTCACGATGCTTATCTGCTTATCTTGCCATCTTCCTACCTCTAAGCGTTGTGCTCTACAACCTCATCTGCTCAGGTGTAATTAGCAGCGCCAAAGATTATGTCACGAGGGACGGGGACACATGTTGCTCAGCAAAGAGAAAGAGACTTTGGAAGAGGGACTGGGATATTGTGGTTTGTAGTCTTTTAATTTTTCATCAGAAAACTGCAGTGAAGTGCAACATGCTGAGCAGAAGAACACACTCCAGTCATCTGAACCACCTCACGCAAGACAGGAGCAATTCGAGAGATGGAACCCCACTAACGGAAATGGGTACAGAAATTCCTTTTAAGATACCAGATAAATCACACAAATGGCTGCTTTTATACAGCTCAATCTGACGACAGCCATTTGATTGTGGGCTTACCAGTGCTTCAAAATGCATCCACTGTATGTATGACGACCCCTCCCATTGTGGTTGTGGCTCCTTGCGTCAGTTTGAGTGGCAAAGGTGTGTCAGGAGAAAGGACTCCCTAAAAACATGGTATTTTACCTGGATGGGCATGGTTTTGCAGGATGTAATGGTGCACGCTTGGGTGAGCTTCATGACCGTCTCAGCCCGTGCACTGAGTTAACTGTAGTGGCTTTATGTTAGGTAGACTGCTGTAGTACTACTGTCTGTGGGTCACTAACACATTCAATGGCATTCACACGGTAGTAGTCTGGTCTTTACTGGCGCGCTTTCCTTCAGTCATCAATCACAAACCCTAGTGTTGACATTGACAGTCCAACATAGTCGAGCACCGAGTGCTCAATCTAATACACCACATCCCTCTTTTCCAAGGCTGGTAAGTGATCCACGAATCCAGTTACCTAAACTTTGTCCATCGCACCTGAAGCGATCATATACAGCCAGAACCGTTGTTCTATGCTCCATGTTCGTGCCCTTAGCTATCGGCTAATCTTCAGTTAGCTTGCCTACAGAACCGTCCTCGGCTCACTCCGTACCTCCATCTTCTGACACCATGTTGTGGCGGTTCTAACATATTCAATGACATTCACACACGGAGGCAAGGCTGCGGTACTAGTCCGACCTTTACTGCCGCTCTTCTCAACAACATATGACAGGCTTGAGTAATCAATCACACACCCTAGTGTTGACATCGACAGTCCCACATAGTCCAGCATCGAGTGCTCGGTCTAATACACCACATTATTTATCAACATAACATTGATTAAACCTAACGTCACCAGTTTGTCATTAAATTTAAAGTGGATTGCAGCTTATTATGAGCTATTAAATTTACAATTGGCAAATGAGCGTATGGGAGTTGAGTTCTTCATGTGTGTGAGTGAGACAGAGGGAGTCAAGTAAAATCACAGTGTGATCAGACAATATAAGATACAAAAAATACTGTTCATGTTTTCCTATAATTTGTGTGCTTGGTCTCACACCTATGTACATGGAAACTGATAGTCTGCCTTGTCAACTGTTTGGACTCTCTCTAAATCTCCAGGCAAGGCTTGTTGCAGTTGCAGCTGTGCCAGCAGTACAAGAGGCAAAAATAGCTTTGTAAATCGATGATCAAAAAACAAAATATCTGTTTTCAGGTACAGTTAGGCGTAAGGTCATTAAATCTTGGGGTTAAGGCAAACATTAGGTCAAAAACAACTTTTTAGGTCACAGTTTTGCTAGCTTATCTCTTCTGTAGTTTGTGCAGTTCAGTGCAGCCAGAAATACACAGATTTGTACATTGTGGAAACAAAACATTCGCTCAACGAGCGCATGGCACAGAGCCAGCTCCTCTGGTCAAGACTCAGCTGTCCATTTATATCTAATGGAAAAAGGGACATTCTTTTGAGGACAGCAATCAACACACCTTGGCCAGAGACAGAAGGTCTGATTGAGGTGTGAAAGAAGCCATCTACGTTAAATTGGAACGACCATCGTTACAGAGCAGATGGCCTCTGACACCACTTATCACGCACTTACAATGCAGTCCTGAGATCCCTCCCAGGACACCTAACACCCAGTCACACCTGGACCCATCTAACCCTTACAACACACAATAGCCGGATGGGTCAACGACTCACATGTGACCTCAACGACTCTGTAAGGGTTCACACCAACACAGCGTTTAAAGCCTGTGACTCCACACCAGGCAGTTAGAACTAAAGAAGCCTCTTGGATGAGAGGTGAAACGTCTTCAAGAAACTCAAGCAAGTTCAGTCGTCTACAACATATGACCTGATAAATTCACCAACATCTTGCTAGCTTAGTCAAAAGTTGGAAAGACAACCTCATGCGACCCAACGGGAATGCAACATCAGGCACATAACTCTCCTGACAAGACATTGGCACCAGGTGAAATACAAAGTTTTCTAGGCAGCACGTCAGTAGGATGAGCCACACCTGAATTAACCTCCCTGTTTCTATTTCGGCAGCAGTCAGAGTGGCAGAGGTGTGTCAGGAGAATGAGCTACATCTGAATCCATTCCTCCTGAGTGCGAAATAGAGGGTTGGATATGTAAATTCTGGTACTCTCCTCCTGGTAAGCAGTGTTCTGTTTGGCTGTGCTTTTGTTTAATTAGAGCTGCTCTCCACCTGATACTTTGTCTATACTACACTCCCCATGCACTCACTACACCACTGATAACAATGACCTACATGTTTCACCTTATTTTTGAGAATAGTTCAACATGAGGTAAATAAACTAGCATTAACTGAATCCATTATTATCTGTGCGGTCTCTATTGTTTTGTCTGGGCTCAATATGTCAGTGTCATTCAAATATGCCACCGATCCATTTCAGAGAAAAAAACTGCCAACAGACCTTTTTCTGTTGGAATTTCAAATGCATTTGAAAAATTAAAAGTACCATGCTTCTCGTGCCAGATGCACTGGAACAAAGGAGATGATGCATGCAGTTCTCATGCCTCAGTAAACAGGCTTTGTTTGATGAGGAGATTAGGAAGGGCTGATGAGAATGGCTGGGTGGTATTAAATTGTAATATTGATGTGCATTTAAATGTGTCGACTAATTCCAGAATATGCTGGTCAAAAAAAGACTAAGTATTAGTCAGGGAAAAAAACAACATGAAATTATTATATTTGTATCAGAAGATAATCAACATTAACGGAATTGCATCTGGAGCATAACATGTGGTGGGGACATTTATTGTTACATAAGTCTTGCTGTAAAATTTGTTTACTTACTGTTGGAAATTGACTCTATTTGGATCAGTGAAAGCACATAGCCATCAAAACCATACCCAGGCCATCACTGGGGCTCGCAATGACAACGGGTAGAGAGCATGTCAAAGGGTGGCTCCATTATTTTTGTTGTTTTAAACCCCCAAAATTCAAAATCTGTATGAGTGTTATAGCCTGAAAACACTATTTTCTCAAGCACTTTTAAAAACCTTTTCAAATGTGACGTGAGATAGATTATATCTCACACAGGCTCCACCCACTACTTGACTCTTAAGTAATCCGCCTCTAATTATGAGCATGCATTCGCGCACTGAGGAAAGCATACACATAGCTGGCCAATCAGGCCAGTGCCTACCCCAATACGTGCAGACCCCACAGTTTATAGGGAGGCGGAATCCCGCGTCGGACAGCCAGTAGCACACTGTCTTTCGACCCCTGCAAGGTTTGTCCACAGCTCCACCACCTGGGTTGGCTGGGGCCCCTGCTTCCCCGCTGCAGCAGCTGAGGTTATAAAGACGTAGACGGGCTACGGTGACTAACTGTTAGCTGGTCAGGTTCAGTGTGGCTGGGTGGATGTTATGTCGGGACAGGGCGTTCATTAATCAGGCTCCACCCACTGTACCCAAAGAGTCCAGTAGCGGGCGAAGCCTGTGTGAGATGGAACAAGGGTTACGATATTGTAACCCTAGTTCTATTAGCACAGGCAGAGCCCTCTACCTAGGGGCCCAGTTGCTCCTATGCCACTCGCTGAAGAGGGTGTAGGATCTAAGATGGGGAATAGCCTCCCTGTATTCTGTGGGGTCCGCACATATTCGGGTAGACACGTCCTAATTGGCCAGACGAGTATTACCTAATGAGTCCAGTGGAGAGTTCAGTAGAGGGCTCCTAATAGAACTAGGGTTACTATATTGTTGCATTTGTTTCTGCACAATGTTGTTGCTACATATACTGTGGACGCCACATTCATGGTTTGAGTAAGAATTAAGATTTTTTTTCTCTAGAAAGTCTTTCTGACAGAAAGCCCTGAAGGCTAACTAATCCCATGTGGTATTTTATGTATTAGTGGAGTCAATTTCAACGGGGGTGTAACCTATGTATTGGCTTTTTGATAACAGCTGAGTGGGAGTTTCGACAAAACACAAATAGGACTGGCCATTCCATCTCCACGTAAAGAAAGTTACAAATAAAACCTTTTGTATGAAATGCAATCTGTCGAACAGACAACCAAAATGTCACTGCAAGCTGAAAAGAAAAAAAGACAAATGGACAGAAGTAGAGTAAAACCACTTTAGAGTTAACTATCACTGTACATGTTTCTTTTCCTTTGTTCCTAGTTGTATCTGCACACAGTCAACCTAGCACAACCTTTCCAGACTCATTCTTCTACTTTGAAGTGTCGCTATCGCTGTCATTCATTCATGTAAAAAAGAAAAAAAGAAAAAAAAAACACTGAATTGAAAATTGCCTGGACTGGGTAATCCATCACCGTACACATGAAGACCTAATTTAGTTGTGCCAAGGTTTCTGTCTTTTATCAGTATTCCACCGTGCCTGTGTTGAGTATTCATGTCAGTGTTATATTATTCTCTCTTCCTGTCAATCACATGACACCTACAGCCTTTTCCAAGAGAGAATACATTAGATCACTGCAGAAACATCAATGTCTTTATTATTAAAGACAGCAGTACATCTCAAGCAATGTATATTTTTCAGATGATGTAAAATGTTGAATGACATACTACTCGTGGCATTCACTGCAGAATGACTGCCTTACAACTATAAAGTAAATACAGAAGAGGCAGTGGATTGGTGTAATACCTTTCTGTGTAGTGATATTTCTCTTAAAGGCAGAGAGCAGAATTCCTCTTATAATTACAGAGATGCTGGACAATGTCACAAATTTGACTTTATTTCCACACTGTTTTATTCCATACTTTCCATACAAGCTAATTTCATTGTATGGTCACCTGCTCCAGGCATGCTACTGCAAGTGTTCACGTTTTACAGCCTACATTGCTACATGCAGCTACATACTAACATCAGAAAAAAAGACGTCTTGGTTGCGGATGTCGTTAATTTCTTCCTTATTTCAGATCATATTCCAGCTGGAACATGCGATGAAGATTTTTGTTTATTGGTGATTTTTCACAGTAGAGAGTGCTGCAATACTCCATTATAGTATTTACCCTGGTGCATGTACACTGCTACATGTAGCTACATGCTAACATCGGGAAAACATGACATCTCGGTTGCCGATGTGGTTGATTTCTTCCTTATTTCGGATCATATTCCTGTTATGAAGATTTTTATTTAAAAGATTTTATTGGTGATTTTTCATAATAGAAAATGCCGCTATACTCCCTTATAGTGATTACCCTGCTGCAAGTACACTGCTACATGTAGCTATATGCTAATGTCTGGGAAAATGTAATTTTGGTTCCCCATGTTATTTAGTTTAGTTCAGTTAGTTATTGGTGATTTGTGATGGCAGAAAGTGACGCTATACTCCATTACAGTCATTCTACGGCTGGACGTACACTGCTACATGTAGCTACATGCTAACATCTGGGAAAAATGTAATCATGGTTGCCCATGTCTTTAAGTTTAGTTCAATAAGTTATTGGTGATTTGTGATGGCAGAAAGTAACACTATATTCCATTACAGTCATTCTGCAGCTTCAAGTACACTGCTACATGTAGCTACATGCTAACACCAGAAAAACGTGTCATCTTGGTTGCCGATGTTGTTAATTTCTCCCCTATTTCAGATCATATTCCTGATGGGACAATACTGGCTGTGAAGATTTTGGTTTGGAGGCTTTTGATGTTGATTTCTGATGGCAAAAAGTGCCGCTCCATTACAGTCATTCAATGGCTGCAAGTACACTGCTACATGTAGCGACATGCTAACATCAGGGAAACATGTTATCTTGGTAGTCCATGTTGTTAATTTCTCCCCAGTTTCAGATCATTTTCCTGCTGAAATATGATCTAAGGTGTTGGTTTGGAAGCTTTTATTGCTTTAATAATTTTTCACGATAGGAAGCGCTGCGGAAGTTGGTTATAGTCATTTCTCGGCTGCAACCACACTGATACATGTAGGTCCATGCTTAAGTCAGGGAAGCATGTAATCCTGGTTGTCCATGTTAATTTTCTTCCTAATTTTGGATCATAGTCTTGTTGGAACATCTGTGGAGATGTTGGTGATGAAGCTTTTATTGGTGATATTTCACAATAAAAGGTGCTGCTATACTCTGTTACAGTCATTCCCCCCGCTGCATTGAGTATGCAGGGACACCGGTACCACGTACACGGAGGACCTGAAAGCTCTGATTATCAGAACAGACAAAGAAAGAGACAGGCACTACACCATAGCCCTTCAGACAGAGGGTGAACGCAGGTGTTCCAGCAAAGACAGTATGAAGAAAAGAAAGTGTTTTTTGGACATTGAAGCATGAAAATATGTTCCAGTAGAAACCCCAACTACAAGTATGAACCTAAATAAGAGCATACTATGTTCCCTATAATGCCTCCATGATGCTTGACAGCACTGAGTTATGAGCCAAACATCGTGTGAGCCCCCTTCAGTCAGAGCTGCTTAATCATGCACTCACAGTGGGAATTGCCTAGCACTGGAGCTGATTTAGTAGCTCATAGCTTTAGGTGTTAGAGTTCAGCGTCACATCATTACTTTTTTACACCTTACATTGATTTGTTTAGTGGGGTAACAGGCCTTGTTGTGGTCCACAAGGGGATAAAATAAACACTAGGAGAGACTGCAGTCAATTGCACTTCCCATGGACACCACACGCTGAGGTGGGTTAGATAAAACAGAGAAGGGATTGACAAAAAGAAAGAGGAATAAAAGCCAAGACCTGCTGTCACGGGGACAATGTATCCTCCGATGTTCTCTTTCCCACATGTGCGATACCTTAACTTGTGAGGGTTCTGGTAGTTTTCTGTGTGGGCATCACATGGCAAAGAAGCAGCAACATCCCTGGATGATGTATATACTGTCTTACTAATTGCTGTTTTACATGGAGTCAACACAAGACACTCATGCACGTAGCATCAATCTTGTCATCTAAATCTCACTAAGAACGCAAATGAGTGTGTTTCCAAATATGTTAGAGAGATCTATATAAGATATTAAAAATAAATCTAACCTGGAAGATAAAAAATAAGCCAACATGGATGTTGTGAAGAAAATAATGTAAATTTGACAGCAGTAAGAAGGCCAGGAAATCTTTTATTTGAATACAAAACACATTGCTCCAATCTACGCATCTGCATGTGAATGCATCATCAATCTGGGCTTTGACTGCATAACTAAGCAACAGCAGCGTATTGTTAATAACACAGAGCTTTACAGATGCCAATTCCCACACAAGCATTAACAGATCTACCTGGAACAGTCATGTCTCATGGGAATATACCCGACATGGAAGACGTCTGGGACCCATCTATGAATGATGAAAAGCACCACATGAGCCAGACATGGGAGGATGGAAATGTCCCTTGTTCCATATATAAGGAAAGCTAAAGACAGAACACGGGGTAAATGACAGGTGCATCAATCACATAGATTAGCGACACCCCCTGGGCCATATTTCCATGGCGGTGCAGCAACCAGCACATGCAGCGCTCCGATCGTTTGGTATTTTCTTGACCTTGGAATTCACTTTGCCCGTCTGTGTGGTATTTTCGTGCACGGTGCACAGGTGGGAGGAGAGGCGCACACAGGTGGAATGTTCAACTGAGGCAGTGTGCTGAAGGTATCTTGGACATGAAATCTATGCCAGGCTGCCACAGAATAACCAAACACCCCTCTACATGCATAAGACTGATCAGTTATAGGGTGGAATTTTTGTTCCTGGCAATTCATGTTTCATTCTTGACGCACAATAAGGTGCAAACGCTGCTGTATCACATTTCAAGATGTGACATTATGATTTGATTCTTTCTAATTAACCGTTAAAAAAGCCCACACCATCTGCATTCGGCTGCAGATTTATGGCACCGTGTGTTCATATTGTGCCACTCTGCACCATCCAGACGACAAAATGATTTCCTGAAGAAGCGTCTCTTAATTTGTTGAGCTGCTGTCGTCACGTATCTCTGTGATTGGGGCAGCTGCTTCAGAGCAATAAGACCAGTGATGTGACTGGCTGAGGGTGCAGCTATTAATCACCACCCTGTCTGATCTATAGTCACCTTCACACAGCCTGTTTGCACTTCTGCTTCTGTATATACACACACCAAAATAGCAGACTAGCTGTGCGTCCCAATGCCTTATACTTTGCACTGGCCATTGCCCTCGCGCCATTTAAATCAGGCCCTATAGTGTTTGTATCACGTCCACTTCTGATTCACCTTCCCGGCATGCCTCGCCATGCCTTCCAGCGTGAGCGGATGAAAGGTGTGTCCAATCAACTCGTGGCACAATCACTGCGAGAGCACTGTGAAAAATGGATTGTGGGGTTTACGGATGGGAGAGTGCGGGAGTGGTGGAGGTGTGTGGTGGAGGAGGATGTGTGTGAATAAAAGGAATAAGCAGTGCTGCATGCAGGTTGGGTTCCCTGGACAACAGCAATCAATAAAGCATTAAAACGATCAAGGGAAGGGGAACAAGATGTCGCAGCCATCTGGAACTGGTTATGGTATTAATCCATTTGGGAAGGCGTGCTCCCCACATACATCAACTACAAACACAACAGATTCAATAGAACAACATGAGTGTCTCGAGCCCCCACTGCAGAGAAAATGGCACAAATGATATTGTTGTTGTTGTATTCCTTCAGAGAGCACCTTTCATTGTCAGTTGACATTGTAGCCACTGGAGAGCGAAGACACCTTGGAGCCTGAAGAAGGTTAAAAATAAACTTTCCTCATGTGTATGTGTGCCTGTAAGCCTGCAAATGTAGCTCCACCGTGCAATTATTACCCTCCCTGCCTATCATGTTAACATTTCTGTTCAAGATGCCGTCAAGTACATAGAGCTGCATACGATCAATAACCCCTCCATGCCTTTTCCTTCCGTGCTCAATACACCACCCTGGGGTGCGCACTGTGCAAACACATGGCAGATGAACATCTCTGACCTCATGGCATCACAGGGTGTGCTACTCGTCAGAAAAAAGGAATATCTGATTTTAAAGCAGCAGGTCTGCTATAAACATATGTAGTGATTTATTTAGGATTGTCTGTGAGAGGGGTTGAATGGTAAAGATATCCGACGGCCCTGAAATGATACTGCTGATAGCTTCCAGTCTCACTTTGGTTGACTGACAGGACAAGCGGCCACTTGGTGCCACGCCATTGTTTCGACTGCTCATAATTCCAAAGCCCCAGTAGCCAGAAAAATGTCACATTGGACCAAAAGGCCATTTGTCCGACAGCCTGGTGACCCGTAAATGTGCACTGCTCCAAGAGCCAATTCTCTGACAGCACTCTCTCAAAAAGAAGCAAATGGCTAATTATTGGGGAGCCGCAAGAAGATTGCACTGATGGTAAATTATTGGTTTTAAGGGGGTAATTGTTGCAACCATGTACGCAGGGTGAAAATCTGCACGAGCCAACATCTTCAGAGGGATTGTGGATAATCACTGTAAGCAAATAGAGGACTCCACTGGGCTGCCAGAAAGAAGAAAGAATTAGGCTATTGCAAATGCTGCTCCATGTCTGTTGAATGTGTCAACAGTCAGTTGTTTGTCATATCAATATATTCTTTTTCATTCAAAGTTATTCAAGCCTCGGACAACTTTAAGGTTTCCCTTGTTCGCAATGATGTCAAGATACAGAAAAAATACACAGTTACACGAATCATAAAAGGACAAGTAAAACAATTGCACACTGAGGTGACCTGGTTTGACATCATTGTCCTGAACTGTCCTGGGGCAGTTGTAGATAATTTGAAGTGTTTGCCCCATTAAAATTAAAGGCAGATTTTCCAAGCTCATTATAAACTGTGAAACTTGAAGCATAAGACAGCTAGGAGAGTGAGTTTGGTACAGTCCTGTGATCCAGTCCAGGACTGATGTTATATAGGGTGTTGAATGTCCAATTAGGGGTTTATATAGGAAGAGCCTACCATACTTTTGGTATGGTACCTTTGGAACCAAAAGTAACCCTTCAGACATGGTACCTAGACCCTAGTGTTTCCATTAGAGGTCGACCGATTAATCGGCCGGCCAATTCCTGTCAATCACTTATGACCCACTAGAAGTGCGTGGCAGTGCAGAGACTCCACCATCCGCCTGGATTTTCTTATTGTCTTCTAATTTTCTGTGCTTGTGACGTATACAGTGCACCCTACAGTGTTTAGGTGAGGTCATTGCTTTATGTAGAGGTAGCAACCAGGTGCCAAACTATAAGCAGCAGGCATCCAAGAGACACAGCACCAAAAAAAAAAAAAAATATAGCGAGGCAAAATGCCAAACAAGAGTGAATGTGGGATTGGCTTTGACTGTCACTTTTTGCAGTAACCAACAATCCTGCATAGTACACCTTTAACTATTGTTTTTCCCACCTGATTTAGATTTAGTAAATTATAATAATCTTGCCTACACTTAATAAGGAAGCTGTATAGCACCAAATCAACTTGGTCACACAATAATATGCCAGCATTACAGCCTGTTCTGGTGCCACCAAGAAAATGAAAAAATATGAATCTTGTTATTTGTGAGTTATACCCGTGCACTTGTTTGTATTCTACAGTACAGCCAGCGAATAAAAGCAGCAGGTCACATTGACTTTTAGTGACGGCGGTGCAAAGTTTTTTAGAGTAATGCTGAGAGCAATAAATGGTGCTTTTAAACTTGAGTCAAAGGCCCGTTAACATCAGTGTCTGGAGTAGAAGAAACTGTGACGGAGAGAAGAGAGACTGAAAGGGAGTAGAGGAGACAGGACCGCCAGGATAATGACTTTTACCTCTACTCTTGGATAAAGCATTTGGTATGATGTAAGAACAAGCTGGTCTCCTTTCTCCCAACTACCTCGCCATTCCCTCCCTCTCGCTGCTGCACTGGATTAATAGCGGTCGGTGTGCGCTGCTGGGTTGTGCTGGTCGGTAAACAAGCCAGCAGCCACTCCTGCCTGGCTCTGGAGCACTCCATTAGGGAGCCAAGTGCCTTCTGTTTTTTTTACACACTGGATGCACAAATATAATAAAGCTCCATGCAGCGGTTTAGGATGCAGCAGCAGTCTGTGGCGAAATGGAGGAGATTGAAGATGTATGTGTCCAGGTATTGGGACAGACAGAGATCCCTCCTCACCAAATTACCCCCATCCTATACACCCGTGCAGAACACTTTGTCTAAATATATACGGCTATACACACGCCCATGGGCACACACTTCCAATACAAACATACTCAGATGCGCACACGAAACCATTAAATGTCACATCCTGTAGCAGATTATATCAGTGAGCAATTTCGTGCTCTCTGGCATCATCTGGAAGAACAAAACTGGCGGAAAATAAAAGCCGTATTGAACGATATGAGAATGGGGAAATCACGGGGATGGTCACAAACCTCCATAAAAGGTTTAGGAGGAGCACAGACTCGAGATAAGTAAGTAAGTACAGACTTGTAATATAGCTCGCAGGGAGGATACTGCTTACTACACAGTTCTGGTGCAGAAAAGAAATGAGAACCACATAAATCCTTTATCTAATAACACCTTATTTTGAATCATACATGCTTAAATTACAGTGCAAAAGAAGCTTTCCTATTCCACTGCATTAATTCATGTTTTTATTTTTATTTGACATTTTCAGGACTAACATAAAGTTGCAACTGCCGGCAAAGTTTCACACCTTAAAATGTTGCAGAACGTGTCCAGCATTGTACCTCTGCATCACATGCAAATGGTTGCCGAGAGTTTGTATGTATGAACAAGTCCAACCTTAGCACCTGCTTACATGCTTCACACGCCAACGTTCCACATCTGTTTGATGAGTGTGTCGACGTTATCCACACCCTCGCATCTGCCCCCGCACATGTTACTTTGTGCCACAGCCTTTCTCACTTTTGCCTCATCCTTTTTTTCTCCTGTTGTTATAGAAACCGTAACCATGTAGCTCTCCACACTCTCACCTAGTTTCTTAGTATAGCTCAGATATTAGCTTAAGATATTATTACATGTTGCGCTATTTTTCTCTCTGATTGCATAAATGATAGTGAACTTAAACTGCCATATCTGGGGCTTCATCTGCCTACAGAGGCTAGAGAAAATAACAGCAGGATGACAGCAGTGACAAAGTAAGTCATACCTTTTTCTAGTGTGGGGAGAAAGAAAAAAAAGATGATGTTGCCTAAAGCCACTGAGCAAAATCATTAAGGGAATTCATTTCCCCATGAGGGGAAACAGCTTCAAGCTGTGAGTAACACAACAACAGTCTCGCAGAGTCCCAGCGTTAATCCACTACCACATTTGACATACTGTTTGTCTCAGTGCCTCTTTGATCCAACATCACACAGCGGAAGGTGATAGATATCCCATGCAAGGGTAAACACTGCACCATCACTCTGCTGGGCATTCAGCTCGGCACCACGAAGGGGTTCCAGTCACGCATGGAGCAGGGGAGACAAACGACATCACAAAGATGTGTTGCGTTTGTGATCGATGGCTACAGTTGCAAAGCCAATGGATTCACCCCGCACGGCGAAGCAAGCAACGGCACTTCTCTCGCCCTTCATTTACGTCACTTGCTCTCTCGGCGTGGATAACGTGT
Organism: Epinephelus moara; assembly: GCF_006386435.1. NCBI lineage: Eukaryota > Metazoa > Chordata > Actinopteri > Perciformes > Serranidae > Epinephelus > Epinephelus moara. The sequence goes on from NC_065527.1 coordinate 12,298,665, forward strand.
TTTCAGCAACACCTGTGGTTACCTGCACACATACTTCTCATTAGTCTATCTGCAGCTGTGATTTGTGACTTGTGGGAACACTCGGTGGTGGTGTTGAGAAATTGGCATGTAGACGTACATTCAGCCACATGTGCTCACATGCACAGACACATGCACCGTAAGGCCCCGTTGCTAAATTGATTTGACAAGGAGTGGGTTAGGCCCAGATGAGAATGGTGATGTTTGAGAACGGCAGACACACAACACTGAGCAAGGACAGCCATAAATCAATGGCATTGAGCTGCATGGCATTATCAAATCCTACTCTACCAGAAACCATATATACACACGGCAGGCCAGGAGTAGCCGGACTACGCACACACACACACATACAACTATCTTTCATGCACACAAACAGGCCTGTGGTGTCTATAAAGGCTTTACATTATTTTTTTTTTTTCCAGGACTTGGATAAAAACAGACGAACAAAGACATAATAATCATTGACATGATGTGTATCAATCAATCAATCAATCAATCAGTTTTATTTATAAAGCCCAATATCACAAATCACAATTTGCCTCACAGGGCTTTACAGCATACGACATCCCTCTGTCCTTATGACCCTCGCAGCGGATAAGGAAAAACTCCCCAAAAAAACCCCTTTAACGGGGAAAAAAAACGGTAGAAACCTCAGGAAGAGCAACTGAGGAGGGATCCCTCTTCCAGGACGGACAGACGTGCAATAGATGTCGTACAGAACAGATCAGCATAATAAATTAACAGTAATCCGTATGACACAATGTATCTTACCAACCAACATCTCCACTGTGGAAACAAGCGAGAGTTGCCTCTAATAATTCATACAGTGTGTTATTTTTGGCTGTAGGTAGGGTATGGATTCAGAAAATAACTTACTCATGCATGATTCATTCAATCAATGACTCACTCATTGTTAGTCTATCAGGAGGATGTCAGGATGCATGAAAATGTACTCAGGCAGAACCATTCCCTCATCTCCTCTCTGCTACGACACTGTGCAACCTTGTACCGTGCTCCATGTACGGTTTACCATTCTGCTAATTTAAACTCAGAAATTAAATTCGCACAGAAATTGAAACCAGATTTTGTGTGTTCTTATGAATGCTTGCACACCCCTGAGTAACATTCGTGCGAGGAAAAAAATATTTGGCTGTCCGTTTATCTCAGCGGATTTTTGCCTGCAGAAATACATGTTTGACCAATTAAATCCTTTGTACCGACAGATGTCATACCTCCAGGTCAGCTAGTTTGCTGCCAAAATTGGGAACATTTTGTCAACTTGGTTTCTGCTTCAGCTGGGATACAATGAAAATGCTAATAACTAATCTGAGACAACCAGGATTTGTACCCAGGTTCACTGTACACACTGCCTTATCGATCTCGGTTATAAAGCAGCAAAAATATTTAATTAAAGCCTGATTTCTTTCTTAATCTGCATCATGTCAGTACTGAGGTTTAAACTCGTGTCTCACAGAGTTGGTGGTTGGAGTGGTCAGACTGTTTCCTTGCAGCACAGCTACACCCACAGAAAACCAAGACTCCTACCTGCCTGTCAAACAGCATCAAACTATAAACCTTCTTGAGCCCAGGGATCAGACGTGAAGTCCAGCAGCCAGTGGCTGCTTGCTCCGCTGCCATTCAGCGGCTATAGAGTGGAGCCAACAGCTAACAGCCACTGCTGCAATTACCAAACTCAACCAACTCCACCATCCACAGTCAGACACACAGGGCTGATTATCTACTGCTTAATTACAGCTCACAACCTGCATCAACAACTGCCACTGCTCCGGTGTGTGTGTGTTTTTGCCGGCTAGCGAAACAGCCTGGTGCTGACTATCTGCTTGAGTTTGCCAGTCGGTCATTCATGCGGCATTTGAAGATAATTATAAGCATGGCTGTTCTCAGCTTTCAGTGTCCGATAGTCCACTTGGTTTTTATTATCAAGATCTATTTTTAGCTCATCATCATCTTGTTTTTGTCATGAAAAAAAGGTCATTGATGAAAATTTTTTGTCAAAGTTTTCGTCAACACAATTAACACTGGCGGAGCGGACATGGACACTGTTCACAGAATCATATTTTCATATCGTAATGGTGATAAATGGCTTCTATGGTTGCTAATTTCGCTCTCAAAATGGTATGACTTTTAATTTTTTTCACATTTAAATTACTTGTCACCTGCTGTCATCAGCACTACCACTCTGTAGGTTCAGCCTGGTCTCACAAAAATATGTGAAATGAGCACAACGTCTTAATACCGCATTACATGGTGACACATAAAACTGTATTAACATGCATGGGTCAAACAAACTCAGGACTTTGACCCAGAAGACTTCTGTTTGTGTCACATGTGAAACCAAAAGCCAACGTCAAGTGTTTTTGAATTTACCTACTGATATACTTTATGTTACAACATCATTATTATCATTATGGACTTGCACCTTTTACTAAACCTAACCATGACTTTTTTTTTTTCCTTTCTTTGAAATCTCTTTATTCTGTTGTTATCTCCTAGTTATTAAGAAATTATTATTAGAAGAAGATTCTTTATTGTCCTTTCTCAGCACATTACATACAATGAAATGAAATTTGACCTCTGCATTTGACCCATCCTACTGTATACACTGGGAGCAGTGGGCAGCCGCAGTGGGCAGCCGCAGTGCAGCGTCCGGGGACCAACTCCAGTTCTTTTGCCAATGTTAGTGGTCAGGCTCACTGACAGGAGTATTCACCTAACATAGCCTACATATCTTTAATTATATAATTATTTATATATCTCTATGTATATTTTTACATAAATCCCCAATATTTAATTTGCCTTTAAAAAAATCCTCTTCCTTCATTTAATTTGACAATGTTTATTGTATTGTATTATATGTATTAATTCTCTACAGGATCTTGTATGTTCTTTAATGTGTGTTCAATTTATTAAAAGAAAAAAAAAAAAAAAAAACGTTTTGGTGAACCCTGCAGCAAAGTGAACCCTCTTCCTCAGAGAGGATCTTTGCCTCCCAGTTTGTTCCTGGCGGCAGAGCAGAGTGAACCGTCTTTCTTCTCAGAGGATCTTTGTCCCATGAGAGCAGGCAGCTGCTCTCCGTGTCCGCATTTAAAACAACTTTCGCTGGCGATTTGACAGTCACTAGAAGCACATTATGACCCTTTGTAAAAGTTTCTGTGTGGTACCTGTGTTGTACATGAGCTAACGTTAGCGGGTAAGGACTGAGAGGCTGTCCGGTATGTGTGTGTGTCCGAGTCGGTGCTGCTTGCCCAATCGGGCATGTCTGCTGACATTATCCTACGCGTTGTTAGCGTCAGCGTTGTTAGCGTCAGCGTTGTTGTAACTCAAATTTAGCTGTGTGTGTGTGTGTGTGTGTGTGTGTGTGTGTGTGTCATTTTCATTGCGTATGTATATATCGAAAGTGACACTAAGTTATGTAACGTAACAAAAAAAGTTATCTACCGTGGAAATTAATTAATTAAGAAGCTTTATTGTCATTGCAAGTCAGTGCAATGAAATTTTGTTTGGTATTCATTTCTTGTAGCAGCTACAATGTTGTATTTAAATGTTGTATTTAAAGCTTATTTGAATAAATGAATTAACCTGAATGTAAAAGAACACTAATGCTAATAGGCCTTGTGTATCTTGAATCTAATGGTCAGTTGTTCTTTTTTTGTGGATATGTCCACAGCATCCCACCCATTTCCTGGCCACTGAAGAGCCTGTTTTTCCGGCAGCAGAAGCATACGATTGTCCCTGTTGTCCTTTCTGGATGCCACTAAATCATAAAATTCTTCACCATCTGAGAAATCACTTAGATGGAGCAGTCCACCATGGAGGTATGGTCTGAATTTACTGTAACATATTATATTATACATATTATATTACTAGTCTCTGCACAGAAGTAGGCAAAACTTCCTTCAGCTGCCGCTGTGCAGTGTTGTGATAAGAGTTGATGTCGAATAGGAGGCTTAGCTGTGTTGATTTTAATTCAGTTTTCTTAGATAAGTGATTACGATCAAATTCATTCATTTTAGTTACTTTGAAGACAGAATGACTACAAGCTATCAGTTATATTCTCAACAAATACTTATCCTTCCTCTATTTCTTCCAGATTGAGTAAATGTGTTCATGACTAAATTAATAACTTTAGTTATCATTGACAAACATTCTACTTTTGTATCCAAATTGAGTGACATGTTCTGCTTTCCTTTCAGGAGTGACAGAGAAGTTCAAGAAGTTCAGTCAGATGGTCATGTTTTGTTTTGTTTTGCTTGAATAAACTGTTGAAATAAAAAAATGTTCTTGAGTCATTTATCTCTAGACATCTGTAGTAAGATGCTGCAAATGATTTATCAGTCTGTGGTGGCAAGTGTGTTTTATGCTACAGTCTGGGGAGGCAGCATCAGACACAAGGATGCAAGGCAGCTGGGTAAACTACTTGGTGGTAGAGAGATGTACACTGAAGATGTGAGAGGCCATTCTGAACAACCACCAGGATCATCCACTTGATAACATATTGATGGATAAAAAAAAAAAAACGGCAGTGGTGGACGTCTCCCCTTTCTTCACTTCATAATTTTTTGCCCGACCTACTGCTAACTATTGCTTCCATAATTTGATCAGAAGAGTCTGTTCATTGTTGCTAAATAATAGAACAACTTTTCCTTTGGTAATGATTTGCATTATTTGCTATCACTGACACTTGTTCACTCATAATGATATTCCATTAAATGGGTTGCATTTTTTTTTTTTTTTTATTTATTTCACCTTATTTAACCAGCCAAAGTCAACTGAGAACCACTGTCCTTGATTACCTGGACAAGTCCCAAAATACACTCCACACAAACACACACAGTACACATACAGTACTGAAGGCTAGTATGATACATCAAGACATAGGACATGACATAGCACAGTATAGGTGAGAAAATAGGTCAGATATAATAATGAAAATAAAATAGTACAAAAGATGGTGGTGTACTGGATGTCCTCTATAGAAATGTAATTGTAGAGAGAGGGCTGGTCTGGAGGTAGGCCTACAACAGGCTGGCAAAGCTAAGTTCTGTTAGTAACAATTTGAGTAAATAAAATAGTCAATATAAATACAACTAATATAAACAGAGAGGTTAATAGATTGAGGTTGGCTAAATAGTGGTAAAAAGTTTTCAAAGGTCTTTTCTTTCAGTCTGATATTATTAGACTGATGTAGGTCTACATCATTGGAAGATAAGTAAATTATATAATGTGATCTTTTACTGATTGTTTTACAATCTGTTGAATGATGTAGCCTGTATGATTGTGTGTAATTGACAAATAAAATTACAGTTAGTCACTCACTTCTCCACTCCTTAGCATTCTGCTAGACCATTCTTTTTACGGGTTTCCGTTACTAGTGTTATAAACGGTGACAAACATACTTTGCAATGTCTACTGAAAACAGTTTTCATGTTCATTGTGTTCATTGAATGTTTTTAAATCAGCCTTCAGTCAAATAGTAGACTATACATTGTTGCCATGGTGGAATAATGTGTCCTCACATCAATAATCATTTCAAGTAATTCAACATTTCCATTTATCTTTAAACGTTCGTGTAGTAAATGTTTATGTAGTAGGGAAGAACATCATGAAATCTGACAGTCAGTTTGCGCTGTTTCGACCGAGTTTCTGAAATCCCGACTTTCCCTGAACAAACCACAATGACGTAGGGGATGTGGGCGGGGCTGGATGTGTAACGTACGTGACATGGGCGGGGTTGGACATCCATCACTTTGATATAAATTAAAATCAACATGCAGACACCTAAGTATTTAATCTATTGCTGCAAATATTTTGTCTCCTTTTCTCTGTATCAAAATTGTGTCTTCGTTTTGTGCTGAGGTTATATTGATGGTGCATTCAAAGACACATTGGCATCAAAGATTTTTAAAGTTGCCATTACAGTGTTGAGAAGTCACACCCTAAAGCCAAACAATAAGCTGACGGATGTTTAACAGTGTAAAAAAAAGGGGGGCATATGTGAATTAGGTTGTTTCTGGCATTGAAAGTTGCTATTGGCTGCCAATTTTATAATCCCAGATGTTGGAAGTCCTTGAATGCACCACGAGGCATTTCAAAACAGTCCCTGCTTGCAAATGCATAATTAAAACAGGATAATACACTTTTGATGAAAAGAAGGCAGAAAAAACACCCAGAGTGATGGATTACCTATTGCAAGGGAATTGAAATTCTTCACGTTGAATATCATATTGTTGTGAAATGAATGGAAACAGGAATGTATGAATTAATCTAAAATGCATGGTGTGCAGTGGAAAATAAATGTAAAAATGTAACTGAAAATAAAGGTGAGGCAAGGCAAGGTGAAAAAATAAAAAGATTTCAGAGAGCATTAGAAATGTCTGATGGCTAATTTCTGTTGATAGAATCCCCGAGAGAGCTGCAGTCTGCTGGATTTGTTATGTTACAAATTAAAATTGACCAATGATTTTTTTGAACTGATGATGAAACACAACAACACCTTTTAATAGACTGCAACAGAGCACAAGAGGTCGGGTTCATTTTAAAGGGTCTTGGTATAATGTTAATCTACACTCACTGGCCATTTTATTAGGTACACCTGTTCAGCTGCTCATTAATGCGAATAGCCAATCAGCCAATCATGTGGCAGCAACTCAATGCATTTAGACATGTAGACATGGTCAAGACGACCTGCTGAAGTTCAAACATCAGCATCAGAATGGGGGAAACAGGTGATTTAAGTGACTTTGAACGTGGCATGGTTGTTGGTGCCAGACAGGCTGGTCTGTCAGAAACTGCTGATCTACTGGGATTTTCACACACAACCATCTCTAGGGTTTACAGAGGATGGTCCCAAAAAGAGAAAATATCCAGTGAGTGGCAGTTCTCTGGGTGAAAATGCCTTGTTGATGCCAGAGGTCAGAGGAGAATGGCCAGACTGGTTCAAGA
>NC_065527.1:12306017-12315984 GCF_006386435.1 Epinephelus moara
CTTTGGGATGTGGTGGAACGGGAGATTCACATCATGGATGCTATCATGTCAATATGGACCAAAATCTCTGAGGGATGTTTCCAGCATCTTGTTGAATCTATGCCACCAAGAATTAAGGCAGTTCTGAAGGCAAATAGGGTACTAGCGAGGTGTACCTAATAAAGTGGCCGGTAAGTGTATGTTACAGTTCTGTCATGCATGGACTACTTGAAGAAAAGATGCTGTGTAAACATAAAGAACACTTACTTAATATCAGAATTGTGTTTTAAACTGTGAAAGACCAGATGTGCCATGCTGAAGGGTTGAACATGTAAAACAGTTTCAATACTCTGAGGGTGGAGTTTGATGTAAAGCAAATGTTACATTTTTAAACAGATTACATATGTGTTTAAGGTTGATCCACAATTATTTTTTTCCTGTCATACATTGATACATAGATTTATAAGGTGCAGAAATAGAACAGTCACACATCAGCAGCAGATCAGAGATAAGGAGAGGTGCAGTGCAACATGAGTGTCTAAAAACTCTGCATTAATAAGAATGTAATTCTGGAACATCGTTTCACTGACAAACAAGCTGTTACTGTATAATTTTAACATCGTTTCACTGACAGCACATTGCTCAGTGTACTGTGAACTGTGAAAAATAGCTTTAAAGCTGAGAAGTGCCACGTGCTAGGTCGCAGAGATGGCCATTCATGATGTATGCTGTAAAATTAGTGTTTTTAAAATGTGCATTTTCTCGGCTCTGCGGCGTGAATAGTTAAAGAGTTTTACAGAAGCAGTGTGTGTGTGTGTGTGTGTGTGTGTGTGTGTGTGTATGTTTGCATATGTAGGGTGCAGAGGTGTTTCAAATTTGAGGTGTACCATTATCTGTATACAGACAGAGGTCCGGTGTGTGATTTATTCTGGCTTCATATGATCAGCAGAAATCTATGCTTTTCGCTAGGCTAATTTATACAATGTAAAATGCCACGGGCCTGTGCTAATAACATTAGCATGTTGTCTTTTATGGAAAACGTGTTTAGTAGAAGACAGTTGTTTTGTCAGTGAACCTTGTGAGTTGTAATGGAGCCAAATTATGTGCCGTTACCTTTGTTACATGTTGCTGTTGTCCCTGGTTTTATATGAGAAGAGGAAAAGATCGCTAGACGATAGGCTAATTTATACAATGTAAAATGCCATAGGCTTGTGCTAATAATGTTAGCATGTTGTATTTGTTTTGAGCATGTTCAGTATGAGACAGTTGTTTTGTCAGTGAACCTTGTGAGTTGTAGTGGAGCCAAGTTTTGTAATGTTACCTTTGTTACATGTTGCTGTTGTCTCTGGCTTTATATGAGTTGAAGAAAAGTTCGTTAGCTGCTAATTTATACAATGTAAAATGCCATAGGCTTGTGCTAATAACATTAGCATGTTGTATTTGTGGGGGAAAGTGTTTGTCTGTGAATGCTGCGAGTTATAGTGAAGCTGATTTGTGTACTTGTGTTTGAAACTGTCTCTATTAAGCCATGTTTAATGTGTGTGTTTAATGTGTGTTTAATGTGTGTTTTGACTCAACAAAACTTTACAACACTTTCGCCACTGACTAGTGTTTTGGAGGTGTAACTGTTGTGCAGCTGTAGATTTTCAAACAGGGGAATAACATTCCTGTCTTTGCATTTTTTTTTTTTTTTATCACAGTAGAAAATACAGAGATATTAATTTTTGTCCATACCGCCCAGCACTATTTGGTAGTCTGAAAAGTGGCATCTAAGGAAACTGGAAAAATGCAGTATGGGAAGAAATCACTGCTGCGGTCAACAGTGCTGCAGCGGACAGTCAAACTCGAGGTCGGAATATTAGATTTATACATTCATGTATGCACTGACTTCTGGCCTACATATACTAATAATATAGCCTATATTTTATACAACATTGATATTGTATAATATTCATATAAAAGCTTATAACTGACCCAGACCCAGGAGCATGAGGCCGTGTGTATCAGGTCTGCTTCTATTTCAGCCCATAACAGGTGGCAGAGGAGACACAGATGCACCACCTGTGTCTGAGCTGGACAACAGTGAAAATTTAATCTTTTTTAATGATGTTTTAATGATAAATGACATGAACGTGCTTAGGTTTGTCAGTGTTTGAAAAAAAGTTTCAGCTGGGCACAAGTGGTGTTCATCCTTCAGTCAGCCTGGAGCCCACAGAGCAGGCAGCTCCCAGCTGTGATAGAGAACACACGTAGATATGACGACTATATATTTTTAAGGTGATTAGTCCACACTGACTCAAACTTGCGTACACGAGCTGAGACCTGACGTGAGATTTGATCGTAGACTCCACTCACATCCAAACTGATTAATGCTGGGCTTTGTGTGGAAATGACTGTACACCCAGTTTTGTTTCGTACGTTCATTTCATAAATGAGGGCCACTGTCTCTTAAACACCAGTTGCCACACACACTGTGTTTGTAGCTTCAATTTCCATTTCATCCTGTCTCTTATTTCACCATGTGGTTTAAAATAATGTGTTTTGCAGCCTTTCTTCCACCTGTTAAGGTATGTTCTGCTGTTGAAAGCAGCTTATATTTATTCATTACTTTATGAACTGTCTACTTAGCTTAGCAGGAACACTTTTATTTTTTTCCTCCTGGAATGAAGCTGCAGTGACTCTATCTGCATAAAGCATAATTTCATGCCTGCACCTGGAAAATGGAGGTATATATTTTGGGAGGAAAACAAAGATATAAAAATTCAGACACCTAGTTAACACCCACGAAATGTGCGTACAGTCTAATGCTGCCTGCAGATGCACAAACACACACAGTCAAAACATACATGGATATGGAAACATCAGTGTGAAATATGAAATGTGTGAAGAATTGTAAGAATACATAAAGTGAAACAAGGTATGAAAAACATGGTATGATAGGGTCACTGAGTGGGTACACTCCAGGTCCATAATAACAAAGAAATAATAGGAATGCCTCACACACACACACACACACACACACACACACACACACGCACACACACACATAACTCAAATAAAGACATCAAATTATTTATAATTTCCTTGCAATCAGTGTTTGTATTTGTTGTGTTTGTAGTTGTGTGACCTTGTCAAGTGGGGCTGAAGGACCTGAGGTCCTGACTAATCTCATTCAGGCTTGGCCCCAGCTGTATTCTAATGGACAATCAGCACTCTATATCTGGCTGACATTTTCCTCTGGCTGATCAGCTGCTTTGTCTATGTGCTGGAGTGATGTTTAGGCCTCTGATTACGCCCTGACCTTTAGCTTGACACGGAGATAAACAACACAAAAAGCCGCTAAATAACAGCCCATGCACAGAGTCTCCAGAATCTCCTGCTCAGGTTCAAGTGTCGAATGAAATCAAGTTTAAAGAGGTAATGCTGTGTATCGGTCAGCAGTAGTCTTTTCACACCTGAAAGTGTGAACCAAGGTTTGCAAATATGCGAGCGCACTAAAGGACTATACATGATATACCTACTTCTTTGCCTCTTCACCTACATGAGCTGTGTCTCCCTAAATTTGACATCTATTGGTTTGTAGACAGGCTCTCCCATCCTCTCAGAAAATAATTTTAAAGTGTCAGATTTTTTTATTGACTCTTTATAAAGTTGTCTCCTCTCCCCATGTGCTACAGCAGCTCGTTTTACTACGCTGAGTTCTTCATTGACAAACTGAAACCTATACTGTACATTTACTACCACTTGACAACTTTACTGCTAATTTCTCCTCTGGTTTATCGCCAACACCTGTCTGCTCTGAGCCCATCCACCGTCACTCTCACTGTTGCTACACCACACACTACTGTTATCACTTCATGACAGCCTGCCCAAACTTCCTGTAAAGGTCTGAAAGTCCAAACAAAAAATGCTTTGCCACAGAAACAAACCGAACCATGATTTAGTTTGATCCGGACCGAGACCATCTCGTATGTCAGACCAAGTTGTTGGTCCAGACCGTGATCCATGAGCTTTGTTTGGGTCTATTTTCATCTGGCTTTTTAGCTGCTGAATGCTCTAACACGTTCACTGGCTAATCTGGTGGCAATTGAAAACAAAACTGAAGAGAGCGGTGAGAGAGAATGCCAAGTTCAAGCTACACGATATCAGCCTGATTATAGCCTGACCCAGGGTCGCACGATGTTAGCTCGGATCGTGAACAACAATGAGTGCCGTACACAATAATCCATCGTTTCATCTCGTGTAGTGTGTCAAAGTAGACGACAACTGACGCCATGTCTGGGACGCCTCAGGACGGTCCAACAGAAAGTCTAGCATTTTCTTTTTGTCGTTCACGACTTCTCACATCACAGTCGTCACTTTGACCAATAGGAACACAGAGGGATTAACTGCCGTGGACAACTGCCATTAGCATCAAGCTCGCAAAGAATGTAATTTCTTCATGATGGAGGATGTAAATTTAGAAAATAAAAAAATAGTGGCTTTTACTCACCACAACTGCAGAAGCTACCAGCTTCATTTGAAACAGACTACATTATAAACTGGACATTATTTATTAATCCCTCTGTATCTTTATATTTTTACTTTTAATCTGCTCCCGTTTGCCTCGTTAAAGTTAATGCATAGCGCCGTCATTTCAAACTCAATACTTTCTGTAGCTGTTTCAAATTAAAAGACCATAAGGATTGAGAGAATCCCTTCAATTTCTAAACAGGCTTTTATTGTGAAACATTTGCAGGAACTTCTTGTGGAGGATTCAGTGACTTGCATGTTTGCGTACGGTACTTCAAATGTAGCTCCTGGCATCTGGTGGCGCTTTTTACGTTACTACAACATTTCGGCTGGCACATGAACAGACAGTGACTGAAATAAAACTAATAATAATAAAAATAGGAAAAGAATAACCCGATGACATCATACATGTTGTGAAAGACAACTGGGGATAATTGGTGTGGGCCATTGTGTAGTGTGTCATGTCTGTTGGCCAATTCACGAACAGACAAAAATGTTGTGTAGTGTGAACCCAGGATAAGTTACCACCATATGTTAAAGTTGTCTGCCCTAAAATTAAAACAATGGGCTGAAAGACACTAAAATGCTCCGCAGAGCTCAGGGCAACTGCAGAGTTGGGTCAATTCTCTGTGAGTTCATCACTAGGAGTGACCCCTTCCTCATAAATGTAGTCATTTGAGCCAGTGTAAATAAATAAATAAAGATTAGCGCAGCTTTTAGTATCCAAGTGAAAACTACCCATGTCACAGAGGGGTCCCTTTCAGCATGTTACATATAAATATTTTTGGATAATTACCATTAAAGGATGTAAGCAGCATTTTAATGTAGCTGCAGAGGGTGTTGCTTATATTGAATGCTTTGTATTTTGTATGTATTTAGAAGTTGATTATATGTATGTAGAACCTGACAGAGGCATAATGTACTGAAATGAGAAAACCATGAATTACTGCAACGTGGTTGTATGCCTCTGCGCACCAGTCAAGTTTTTCTTCCAGGTTACATTCATGTCTGTGAAAACATAGATGTTTCATACACATCTTCCCCCCTGGCAGCACAGAAGATCTTTACAATCAGCACAGTTTCGAGTGGGCACCCAAGGTTAGAGTCACCAATTCAGTGTCCTTCTTTCTTCCTGAGATATAACCCTGAGAAATGGCCAGGAAGGTGTTTTTGCAGAACATTATGTTGTCAAAGTGAAGCTGACCTTTGACCTTTTAGATATAAAATGTCATCACTTCAAGTTTTGTCATAATCAGTTTAAGAATCCTTAAGTATTGCCAAAAACATGTTTTGTGAGGTCACACCGACCTTCGACTACCAAATTCTAATCAGTTTCTTCTTCAGTCGAAGTGGACGTTTGTGTCAAAGTTGAAGAAAATCCCACAAGGTGTTCTTGAGATATAACACAGATGCAAGGTCACAGTGACCTTGACCTTTGACCACCACAATCTTATCAGTTCATGGTTGAGTCCAAGGTGACATTTATGTCAAATTTGAGGGAATTTCCTCAAGGCATTCTTGAGATATCGGCTTCACGAGACTGGGACGGACAGACAACCCCAAAACATAATGCCTACGGGTATCGCCAGCACAGAGGCATAAAAAGTTCTGCTCTGTTTTTCTAAATTAAGATGAAAGATTAAAGTCTATGAATTATGAGAAAAGCTTAAAAAAAAATCTGCTTTTTTGTCAGAATTAATGAGATGATAAAATAAAAATGACAATGTATGCAATTCTTATCTGTCAAGGGGAAAAACCATGACCTTTGACCCCCTCCCCTGTTGTATTAAGATTCATAAAGTTTTACCTTTCAACTTCCTACTTCTTTACAGTCAACTTTGTGCATAGTTGCCGGTGCACATCTCTTCCACAACCACATGGCTTCACCCCGCCTCTGCTTATTTATTATTCATGTTCGTCTCCACGCCTCCCATCCAACGGTTGCTGGTTTAGCCGCTTCCCTTCCTCTGTTCTCTTTCTCTCCTTCATTGATTTCTGCAATCTGCAGCCCAAATTAGTGTGATTCCCCCGCTGCAGAATAATCATGTGTGGCTGCCTGTGCACTCATTAACAATTTGTACAACAAATAAAGTAAACCAGCCACATCAAGGCTTTAATTGGCACAATGACTCCACTTTCGCTGAGATGACTGCACCTCTCCTGATCTATTATGACAAATGAACCGCTGCACTGATCCCGGCTTCATCTCAACGTTTAACCACAGGTTACATGAAGTGAGGACAGAAGTAAAGAAAACCATTGTGTGCAACAACATCTCTCAAGCCAACTGTCTGTCAGTTGGATTCATTATTGGGAACTTTCCACATAAATACAAGCATTTACTGTACATTTATTGTCTTCTAATTTTCACACTTGAGTTAGAGTTGGAATGATGGATTGTGAAAACTACACAGAAGTGCCACCACAGTGAAGCTGTTAATATGAGCTTGATTTCTTCACTCATCATTATTTTACCACCTTCAGTTTTTCTCTTTTGTTTCCTGTATTGCACTAGACGCTGCGAGAATACAACAACAAAACATTGGTCTTGTCCACTGCTTAGCCCATGAAACAGTGGATCCTCACTTACAAAGCTCTGAATGGTCAGACTATCTTAAGCTGTGTTTCCATTGCAGTTTTTCGCAAAATAAAAGCGATATTTCTAAAATTTCGACAAAGTACATTTGCTACTTGTAGGTGTTTCCATTAAAGGGTGTTTTGCGTCATGAGCCGTAATTCTCGTAAAGTCTCGTCCCGCGAGACTCCACTTTGAGGAAGATGGACGCTTTGCGTTTCCATGGTTTTGGAGCTGTGATTACAATTGCAGCCACTGCTGTTGCCGTGATTGTCAATAGAAGACGAAGGCAGCGGGTGATCGCTCAAAGGCAAAGTCCTTATGTATGGCAGCGGCCACAAATAAGGGATTTTTGGCAGAGAATTGTGAACGAGGAATTCACAGACGAATTGTGGATTCAGAATTTCAGGATGACCCGGGATACGTTTAATGAGCTCTGCGATCAGATTGAACCTCTTGTGGCACCAGACGTGTCAAGCGAGTGGCTATTGCACTTTATAAATTGGCAACCTGCTCCGAGTACAGGGTAATAGGCGAAACTTTTGGTGTTAGCAAAACTACTGTGCACAGATGTGTGTATGGGGTTTGCGAAGCCATATGCAGCAAGCTGATGAAGACAAAAATCAGTTTGCCAGACGTGGACGAGGCCCTGGCGATTGCATAGCGCAATTACGAGGCACATAAAATACCCCAGGTCTATGGTGCTATCGACGGGTCTCACATACCTGTTCGTGCCCCAAGTGATGGCTATCGCGATTATGTGAACAGGAAGGGTTGGACATCAGTTGTCCTGCAGGACATGATCAGGGACATCTGTGTGGGAACCCCTGGATGTGCTCATGATGCTGCTGTGTTTGCCACATCACATCTGTTTAGGTAAAACTAAAAATCTCACCTGGTATATTTGTCTAATTTGTAGTCAAATATCTCATGCTTAATAAGTCAAAATCATCTAACTTGTAACATTTCAGTGAGGTATAGAGTATTTTTTGCTTGTAATATGTAAAAGAAAAAAGGCAATGGAACAAATGAAAATATGCATAATTATCTTGTTAAAATAAATATTAATCACTTGTTCCAGTGGCAGCTTTTTAAACCTTGGTGTGCTTTTTGCTTGTAATGTGAAAAGTTACTCCTTGGTGTGCTTTTTGCTTGTAATGTGAAAAGTTACTTCAGTTATTTTGGCCTATATTGAGTGCGATTGAGTTTAAGTGTCCCACACAACTAACATATTTGTGCCGTTGTCAGATATCCAGCTAAACACCCCCAAGCAGTGAAGGATGTAGAAGGAGTCCAAGTGCCAGTACTCCTCGCTGGTGACCCTGCATACCCACTACTACCTTGGATCATGAAGGGCTTCTCTGGTCCCAATTTGACAGCCACACAAGAGACTTTCAATGAACACTTAAGTGCCATCCGTGTGAAAGTTGAGCACGCCTTTGGACACCTGAAGGCAAGATGGCGTGTCCTGTCTAAGCAGTCTGATAATGACTACAACTTCATGCCGGTGGTGGTGGCCACGTGTTGTGTTCTCCACAATATATATGAGGAGAAAAGACAGCAGCTACCACCTGCAGCATTACATCCTGCAGTGCCCCTTGGTCAACAGCCCCAGGGACATCATCAGGACCAACCAGACCCAGGAGCACTTCTGATCAGAGAAGCTCTTGCCCAACATTTGGTCACAGCTCAGTAGTTTCCCCACACAAGCAAACAATCTAAAATGACTCTGATCAGAAGCAAAGTTAAGTTTGGCTTTACCCTACTTGCACGAGTGTACATAGTTATTACAGCAACACAAGGAAACATAGCAATGGTTTACTTCAAGTTTAATGTGTGTTTCACACAACTTTGTTTAACACAAAATTTGTCATATAAAAGTGCACTTTCTGAGAAAAAAACAAACAAATATGGCTCCATGTATGAGCAGCCATTACACAAAATGACTACGGCAACATTTGCAACTTATTTTTAATCTTTAAGCAATATTTTTGCTTTGTTGCCTGCTTAGAAAAATAGCCCAATGTATAGGCTGCTGCAACACAAAATAAAACATTGTCTGTGCTATATTAAAGTGCCTTTTCAAAGACAACATGTATGGCTAGATCTTTAAACTGCCATTACACGAATAACAAAAAATGAACACTTTGCAAACAGTTTAAACTTTTTAAAAAAAAAATCTGAAATCTGTGGTTGTTTCATACAACTTGTTTGCACAATATTTTGCTTTGTTGCCTGCTTAAATAGCCCAATGTATAGGCTGCTGTAACACAAAACTTTTAACACAAAATAAAACATTGTGTTATATAAAAGTACCTTTTCAAAGTAAAGAGGTATGGCTCCATCCTTAAGCTGCCATTACACAAAAAAACAATACTTCTGCAACAGTTTCAGCATAATGTGACCTTAAAAGACAATCTCAATAAACATTCTTAAACTTAGTGCAATTAACTGCCAACCTGCAGAGAAATAACATTAGTGACGAACATGGCAACATATGTTGGTTTGTTTGTATATGACCTACAAACTATGGTATGTTTTGTAAGAGTGGGAATGGTTGGGGGAAGGAGGCTGCTGCTGGTAGTGATGGTAGGAAGTAGGAGGAGGCTGATATGATGTAGTTGGTTGGTTGGTTGTGATGCATGAAAGACTGCTGCTCTTGGAGGTAGGGATTGTGTGCTGGAGGTGGTTGCTGGGGGATAGGGAGCCGAGCTCCAGACATCACTTCTAGAGCACGAGCATGGCGCTCTGCTGCCTCTGTAGCCCTCTCAAAACAGTGCACCGCTTGTTTCAGCACATCAGAAATCGTGGTTAGGGCGGCCTGATCTTGTTTTGCTTGCTCCCTTATCATGCTCATGTGCACAGATGAAGTTAAGGCTCTACGCTTCTTTGGACATCTCC
>NC_065527.1:12316484-12322783 GCF_006386435.1 Epinephelus moara
ATAATGACTTGGTATCTCAAAATAAGGAGTTAATATCTCAAAAATAATTACTTAATATCTCAAAATAATGACTTAATATCTAAAATAATGACTTGATATCTCATATTAATGATGAAATATCTCAAAAATAATGACTTAATATCTAAAATAATGACTTGATATCTCAAAATAAGGAGTTAGTATCTCAAAATAATGACTTAATATCTAAAAAAATGACGTGATATCTCAAAAATAATGACTAAATATCTCAAAATAAGGAGTTAGTATCTCAAAAATAATGACTAAATATCTAAAAAAAAATAACGACTTAATATCTCGAAATAAGGAGTTAATATCTCAAAAATAATGACTAAATATCTCAAAATAAGGAGTTAGTATCTCAAAATAATGACTAAGTATCTCAAAAATAACGACTTAATATCTCAAAATAAGGAGTTAATATCTCAAAAATAATGACTAAATATCTCAAAATAAGGAGTTAATATCTCAAAATAATGACAGAGTTTCTCAACATTATGTGTAATATTCACAAAATAATGAGGAATATCCTCTAAATAATGACTTAATATCTCAAAAAATAATGAGGAATGTTCTCAAAATTAGTTAAGCCTAATTCATGGTGCGGCGCTTAACACTTCTGATGAGTGTCCCTCGACAGGAATTAGATATTTCGACAGAAAAAAATTGTCATGTGACACTTTTCTTTCATGTTGCACACCATGAGAATTTTGTTATGTTGCAGACAACATCATATTCTGTCACACAACGTGATTGGTTGTGGTATTATCATTGCCATGGAGACAGTGGTGACTCAGACCTGCATTCTGCGTCTGTCCACAAAAGCAGCAGTCTGTCAGCAGCGGGGAGCTGATAGGGTCGCGGCTGGTCAAACTGCCTTCACCAGGCCGACTGACAGCAGATGTTTACTGAAAAAAAATATTTTTCATGTTAGCTCCACAGGAAGAAATCAAGAGTGTTTTTGTTGACTCATTGACCACCCCAGCTCACCGTAGCTAGTGAGGGGAATCTGCTGAAACGATCAGCAGGTTGCTAAACGACAAACTGTAGCAGTTGGTTGATTAAGACACACACCCTGTTCTCTCTGAAACACCTCTTTGAACTTTCACTTCATGAGATGTATCAACTATGTCACGCTGCTTGTTTCTGTACAGCCATACTTGAATCTTTGATTTGAAAAGTGCTCTACAAATAAATTATTGTTCCTTTCGAGCTTGAAAACATCCACTGGGGTATGACGCCTTAAACACAGTTGGCTGCTTTGAGTTGTGTTTCAGCCCACACCCAATCAGTTACACACACTGTGTGACTGATGAAAATGAAATGCGATGAAAAACATGGATAAAATCCTTGCAAGGTAACGAGACACAGAAAGTTTAGTGCCAGGAAAATGTGAATTAGATCATCACAATCATATACAGTGACATATTTCTAACATGTGCAGAATTATGAGGAATTGAGGCTGATAAGAGTTCGACATCCACCTGTGTCCTCCTGCGATAATGGGAGCAACAGTGTCTGTGATGTGCAGACAGACAGTGACAGTTTTATCCTTCTATGTCTTCTTCACTGGAAAAAGAGGGGTCCTTGAAGTCTCACATTCCACTCACACTCATTTCCCCTCAGGCTTTCATCTTCACACACTCATGGGTGCCGAGGCAGTCACAAAATGACACCTATTTCTCTGATTTGGCGCATGCACGTGCGAGGGTGCGTACTCGAGTGTGCAAATCAGAGCATTTGAATGTGAGCATGTACAGTACGCGTGTGCTTGTGTGTGCCAATGTGACCAAAGAGAGACGTGCAATAGAGTGTGACACGTGGCCGCAGTAAATTGGATTGAAGATGTTAGAAAGACAATGACTCACTCGCTGCAGGGTCTTTTCCACACAGTGAACTGGACAGAAAAGGAAAAGGCCCTTGGAGAGAAGAAAAACCATCAAAGCAGTCAATTCTGTGGGGAAATGTCAAAGGGAGCTGTATCCCCGCTGCAAATGAGAATACTCTGTCTGTCAAGTCAGCTTAATGCGGTGCGGCCGACCAGTCGCCACAAAGAGTGGGAAAACATTACACTGAAGAGGGAGGTAGGGAGACATGAGGAGGAAAAAGCCAGACAATACCCTTTTCTTTACTCAAACGTCTTGTATTGAAAGCGGAGCAGGATTTTCCTCCCTAGCAGATGCCTGTGGCATCCCGATGATCTTAATTCACCAAGCAGCCCACGAAATAATATCCTGACGTTCCTTCCACCAGGGATTTGTCTCTGGTCTCGTCCCAAGGAGGTGGCAGAATTGGCAACAACAGTGTCTGGATTCTGTTTTCATTGAGAGGGCAAAGAAAAGAAGCGCAATACACTGTTGACTTCTGTTCCCTAAATTAATTACAGTCTTGGTTGGAACAAAGACAAACTGCTCACACCTCCTGAAGTCAAACAGCGGCAGAGGCACCGTTTATTGATTGAGAGTGAAACTCAGTAACTGAAGAAGAACACAGCGATGATGAAGCTTCAGCAAGTGTGATTGTCTCCGAGTGGGTATACACACACAGAGATTGATGTCATCCCAGTGAGGCGGTGTGTCTTACTGGATGTCCAGGGGTAATTGACCCATAAAGGTCCCCACTCACCTCCTCTCACCCCTCACCTCACATTGAAATGAGAGGTATCCCAGGCCTGTTACAGCCTTGTTAGTGTCACTCAGCCTGCCCCAGTCATCTCCACCCACACACGGACAAGGCGGACAGTCCACTGCATATAAAGCCAGAGTGTCCTAAATTTGAGTCATTTTGACACACTGTTACAGTGAGACAGGGAGACACAGAGATTTTCTTGGTTTTGCCTTAATATGGCGTATGAGGCATGAACAATAACACGTGGAGGAGGAGTGTTCTGCTTCCTACATTTATATAAGCGTGGGTTTTAAATGAGTGATTACACTGTATGATTGTAGTATGATTACTCACACTTTGGAGTGTGTGTACATGCATACATTAATCACTACTCTTACCACACGCTCAGTTTTTAAATGGGTGGCTGAGACGGCGGTGAAAAACATACCCGATCCTATTTGTCATGCACACGGGTGGATCCAAAACGTCAACAAAGGAGAGGGAAGCAGGAAGTGAAATGGCGTCGCATTGCCATTGGGGATTAAAATGTTAGCCTCTCTGGCATGAGGCAAGAGCAGACACTGAGCTGTATAATACACAGTAAACGATAAGCATTTTAAAGCCCAGCAGTGCATTGATGTTACAGCACTTTACCTTGCTCAGCAAGATAACTAAGTGATGAAATATTGAGAGGGGAGTATGCACATTTCCCTGGAAGAGATGTACTCTGTTTGGAGAGGTGTGTTATTTCAATTGGTGCCAAAAGTTACTCTGGGAGAGAAGTAGACAGTTATGGTGTCAACTGGAGCTGAGGGGGAATTCAAGACACACACACACACACACACACACACACACACACACACACACACACACACACACACACACACACACACACACGCACAGTTTAAATGTAAAAGCCTCAAGTTTCCTGGATGAACCGACTTAATACTTTAATTATACCTTAATGCTACGGCTATCATTTTAAATCCCCTGTAGCCTGGTACTCTACCTTAATGATAATGCAACATAAAAGGGCATAAAGTATTTGCTATATATCCGTACTTTTAGAAAAGCACACAGTCTTTCTTAAAGCTTTCATTTCCAGCAACCCATTTTTATGCATTTAGTAGAAACACAGACTAAAAGCACATCCCAAAACATTACACACTAATTTTATCTATATACTATTTTATCTGTTTACCACTACTACTACTACTCTACATACGAATTAGTAAACTGAATTTCCAGTTATCATACAGAAAATCCAAGAAGTGATACATTGCCAAATTACTTATTTTTTCATGAACACTTTTACATTGCGGAAGATTGATGTCAATCGACAGCACACACAGAAATGCATAGTATGCATGTTTTCTGGTTTGAGTTACATTCATTTTGTCACTTTTCCAGCATCAACACTAGCCTAGCAACACTGGTTCATTTTTGATTTCCAAGGGGGGTATCAACTGCGTATATCAAACTGCCTCAAAACCCTTTTATAGACCTACAGCTAATCAGAGCAACAAAACATGAGACATAGCTCTCAATCACGTGCAAATGTGTACATCGATGAGCTGTGATGGCGTAGCATCAAAATGACCGTGGACAAGTGTCACAGCTTATGCCATCAAAATGTGAAGACAGTACTTCAACGGAAAGTTCCACATCAGTGGCAGCCATCTTGGTTGTTTTTCGAGAATGTCAAAATTGCCGCTCCTCTTTCCCCAGAGACAGAGTGCACAAGCTACCACATATGTTGCGTTCAGCATGAAGTTGCTAGTCATTGTATCAAACCCCTCCCATATTAGATTAACAGTTGTGATTGGCTTGAAGTGGGCCAGATCAGGTGTAAATCTGTTTGAACGGGAGGGGATCAGATGAATCTGCCAGAGCACATAAAACATTTGCTTGTCAAAACACTACAGAACTCCATACCTGCTTAGAATTAGTGTGTAGTACGCTGTAGCTTGACGTGCACCTCCCAAGA
This sequence comes from Epinephelus moara, assembly GCF_006386435.1. Taxonomy (NCBI): domain Eukaryota; kingdom Metazoa; phylum Chordata; class Actinopteri; order Perciformes; family Serranidae; genus Epinephelus; species Epinephelus moara. The sequence continues at coordinate 12,321,097 of NC_065527.1, forward strand.
AATGTAACTACGCATCGCAGCAACGCAGACCTCCTGTCTATTTTTGTAAGCTGAAACCATTTCCCTCAGTGGAAACGAAGCTTTTATTTACTTTAATTTCACAGGCTCATTTCCTGGCTTCATATGAGCAGAGGAAATCTCTGTTCTGCTAATTTATACAATGTAAAATGCCATAGACTTGTGCTAATAACGTTAGCATGTTCTATTTGTTTGGAGAACGTGTTCAGTATAAGACTGTTGTTTTGTAAGTGAATCAACTAAACTTTACAGCACTTTATAGAAACCTCGCCGCCAACTAGTGGTTTGGAGGTGTAACTGCAGAGTAATACAGACACACCACCTCACAAGTATAAATGTTCGGCATCGGCCACGTGCGTAGGCTACGGTTTAAGGTCTGCTGCACAAGTATAAATCCCACTTAACAATGGCAACATGTTGCTGAAGTTAAGCAGGTATAACGTTTAAAATGTTCAGCAGAATGTTGAGCCATGCCAAGGACATGTCTCTGTCGCCACATTATGTATGATGCTCAGTGGATAGAAGTGTTTCTAATTTCAGATGTTTCTGAAGAGGGTTCCATGTCCAAGGTTTTATATGTGTATTTATACTTTTCAGGTTCAAAGTTGTATTTTGGGTTTCTTTTCGAACATGTTTACATGCTCTGATGTTCAACCAAAAAAAGAAAAAACCTGTCCTGGAGCACCTGTCTGAGACGCTCTGTTGTAGCACCTGTGTCTTCAAGCCCCCCTCCTGAAAACCCAAGTCTGTTCTGCTATGGTCAGCGTTTCTAGGCCTCTGCACAGTCACCACAGCCGAGGGAACGACTGTAACAGAGTATAGAGGCACTTTCTACCCTGAAAAATCACCAGTAAAAGCTTAAAAACCAAAATCTTCACAACTAGACATGTTCCAGCAAGAACATGATCTGAAATCAAGGAGTGATTATTATCAGCTATGAACATTACATGTTTATCTGATGATAGCATGTAGCTACATGTAGCAGTGTAGGATAAGTCGTGCCTGGAGCAGACGACCATATACAGAAACCCACCACAGCTCATGCCAGGAAGGTTTGAAGCCTGTAGGGCTGTAGTCTCCCAGTCGACTAGTCGATTATTTGGTCGCTATGCTCTCGTCCGACCAAATTCTCATTAGTTGAATAATCGCAGTGTTACTTTTATAAGGACAAAAGTGCTACATCAACAGCTTTCCAGAATTAAACCATTATTTCCTGCGGCGGGGGGACAGGCTAAGTTACCTGTGAAAATGTTGTTGAAAATGTTGACAGAAAGTTGGACTCGCCCACCCTCATGCTCAGCGTTGCGGTGACGCAGACCTCCTGTCTGTTTTTGTACACCGTATCACTCAGTGGAAACAGAGCTTGTATTTACTTTTATTTCACAGATAAGAAACAATAAATTGTGAAGACAGTAAAGCCTCCACAAAAATAGCATTTTACTGTAAGTCTTGTGTGTGATTTATCCTTCAAGGATTTATACTTCAGGATTTATCCTGGCTTCATATAAGCAGAGGAAATCTCCGCTCGTCGCAAGGCTAATGTATAGGCTACCATGTAAAATGCCATAGGCTGGCGCTAATAACGTTAGCATGTTGTATTTGCTTGGAAAACGTGTTTAGTATAAGACAGTTGTTTTGTCGGTGAATGTTGTGAGTTGTAATGGAGCCA
>NC_065527.1:12323931-12348449 GCF_006386435.1 Epinephelus moara
TGTTTAATGTGTGTTTAATGTGTGTTTTGAATCAACAATATAAATAAAGTTTGATTTGAACTAAACTTTACAGCACTTAACAGAGTGCTCCACCGCCGACTAGCGTTTTGGAGGTGTAACTGCAGAGTGAAACAGACACACCACTGCAGAAGTTAAAATAACGTGCAGATTTTTTTTCCCCACGACTTATCGATTAGTTGAAGATTATCTGTATGTCGACCAAGATTTTCTTTTGTTGACTACAGCCCTAGAAGCCTGAGGATTTTGCTCATAGTGATTACTTGAACATACATTTAGCTCATTATTTGAAACTTTGGCCATGTTTATTACAAACATCTGATATTGTAACATCGTGACAGAAATGAAGGAAAAGCAAAATAGGTCCCCACGATTGATAAGCTTCGAATTAACCTAAATAATGTACCTTTTCAAAGTTCAGTTCATCAAGGTTTTAATGAGGGTTCATATTTTGAGAGCAGGGGATAGCCTGAGTGATTACACATAAAGCACTGATCTAATTTACATGTGACACACGTGAAGAAACAGAGCATAATGAGTGAGCTGCATGAACGATGACCAGCCTACTTTATAACAATGAGCCGTGCTCTGTCACTGGCGTGCAGTCGGTCGTGCTGCTGTTATCTTCTGTCTAAAGATACTGTTGATAGCCTTGTGTTGATGAATGAATAAATTCAATAACTGCTGTTCTCCCATGCAAGTCCTTTGGGTGATGACCTGTCTGACTGCACAAATCCTTGTGCCACAAATGAATGGATGCTTCAAGGCTTTGATGGCAGTGCCAACACCACGCGCACTCATGCCAGGTGCACACTCACACACACAGTTGTCAAATCAGACAGTGGGGCAATTACAAGTCCTCGTATTGGTTGACTGGCTTTAATATTTGATCAAGGTTGTATCGTACAAACACAAAGTCAGACACACATAAAATATAACCCTGCAGAGGACACACAGTCGACAATAAGCCATAAATTACATACAGCTGCCGTAGTTTTCTCGCTTCGATTGATTTATGGACGGTGTGTCTGGCATTCTCCTGCAGATTAGTCAACAGAGCATCCTTCAATTCATCAATGTAGTCATCACTAAATCTGCCACTGTATTTGGAAATAATCAGGTACACACTTTTCTCTCGCAACTGTGGCGTCTATATGACAGCGGAAGCGGGGTCAGGCTATTGTGTTGCCAATACATCGGTCCAATATTTGATCAAATGTTGCTTTATGTGACGGAGATGTGCTGTTGACAACAGCCACAAAAAAGCAATCTGTCAGTCTACATAAAACAAGCAATAACATTTTATTGTCTGTTATTTCTTAAAATATATATCTACCTTGAGTCTACACTTCACGTATCTTTTGCCGAAGAGATTCACCTTCAGTTAAATGAAAGATTTATCGAAAAATGCCTTGAAGGGATAGTTTGGATTTCAGAACATAAGGTGGATGTTGGTGCGCAGACAGAAGAGAGATTGCTAAAGACTGCTGAGAACAAAGTGTGCTGGAGTGCAGGTCAGGCCACACATGATGACATTTCCAGCCACAACACAACATGCAATATCATGTTTTAACCCGTGAAAACACAGCACAAAGCCTCGATTATGTTTCCACAGCCAAATTGTGTCCTTGCCTGTCAGCGATTCGAAGCAGATCAGGCAACAAGGTCGCAACAACAATACAGTTATTGAAAAGTGATAAGTGCAGCACAAAGTGACAAAGTGCCTCACAAATAAAAACAATAAAACAACATCAGAGGTGATTAAACAGAAAGTTAGGATCAGAACAGAATATAACAAAATGCAGTTTCAGATCCTTTTTTTTTATTCTGATAAGAATACAATTCTCAGAGAAAGACTGCAGACTTGGAATTGTCAAATTGAACATATCAGCAGCAGCCTTGCAGGATGTTATTTGACTACATGGCTGATACATGATAAATTCAGAGGGCTGTGATTGCTACAAAACTGCGACTGGCAGATTTAAAAGATGATTGCTGCAAATGCTAGAATAAATCGCTCAGGGGTGGTGATTTAAATTTCATGTCTTTTTCTGAATGACACATCTCACTGAGTCACGTCTGATAACATCAGCAGTGCTCATGTCGCTGCGTTTGATTGAGCTTCACATTGAACTCCTTCTGTCTTAGAAAAGGAAAGAACTGTGTACAGTCTGATGGATGGATGGACACAGACAGACAGATAAGACAGAGACAGGATGGATGGATGGATGGATGGATGGATGGATGGATGGATGGATAGATGGGCAGGCGGATGGACGAACGGACGGACGGACAGACAGACCAGCTTGCAGATGGGCAGACATATAACTCAGAGAGACAGATAGATAGCTAGATAGATGGATGTGCGGACAGACAGATTGACCGGCAGACAGACAGATAGATGGGTGGATGGACGGACAGACAGAGACAGATAGACAGATAAATAGATGGATGGATGGATGGACGGATGGGCGGACTGACAGGCAGGTGGGCGGGTGGACAGACAGACAGATTCTGTCTTAGATAAGAAAGTACTGTATACAGTCTGATGGATGGACGGACGGACGGAAGGACAGATAGACAGACAGACATACAGATAGACAGACAGACAGATAAGCAGGCAGACAGAGGGACAGACAGACAGACAGAAAGACAGACAGACAGACAGACAGATAAGCAGACAGACAGACAGTAAACACAGAGGGAGAGGATAGACACTGTTTTGCATTGTGCCAGACTTCTCCTCCTCCACTTCTTCCATCCTCTCCTCTCTGTCTGTCTGAGCCTCCCGGGATCCCTGACCAGATTGCGTCCCTTGTTAGGAGTCTGCTGTTTGCGTGTGCAAATCTCCCTGCAGGTGTGTGTGTGTTTGTGTTTATGTGTGCGCCTGTGTTTATGTGCGTGCTGCTGTAGCCGGCTGCCTGAGGCACATTTGGACCCCTATTACCCTCGGCATGTGGAGAGGAGTGTGGGTTTTACCTTTTAATGGATGGGTGGGGCGGGGTGTGCAGACATCTCTGACTTTCTCCTTTTTCTCTCTCTGACTGTTGCTCCCTCACGTGAGACCTACTTGGCAGCCCAAAATATCCACAACAGACGTCACACTCTGACACAACCGCACAGAGACTCATGGACTCTCAGGCTTTTGTGTATTCAGGCAACAAAACACACACACACTCTGATTATGTAAAACATGTGAACGTAGCTCCACGGGGAACATCAGTCCCAGTTTTAAGTGAGTCTGAAGCTGCTTGTAAAATTTGAATGTTGCATGTGTGTGTGTTGGGGGTTACATGTAGGAGAGTCTTGTGTCCTCCTACACATCTGTGTGAACATTATTGTGCCTTGTTGACATGTGTCGGCTCAACAGAACCACATTTGTATTATTTGTAGTCAGATTATTTTGCACTGTTGAACAGAGATGGGAACACTTACACCATGCTATTCTGAGGTGCTATTATATACAGGTAGAATGTAACAGTGATAATGTTTTAGACGGAATACTGCACGCTCATGCTTGCAGGCTTACCTTGTTTCTGTTTTGTTACAGTTACCATGGTGTGGGCTGAAAAACATCTATTTCTGCAACAGTGACGTATTTTGTTAAGAGACACAACTCTACAGCCAGAATTAGAGCTTGACTCATGTGCAGGTATTAAGCTGTGAAAGTGAAATAATAAATTCCAAACTGATATTGTTTCCATTTTGTTTTCATTTGGCGGATCATATCTAGTCTGTCTGTGTTGTCATTTTATCAGCTAAACACTTAGGCAGTCCTGCATCCCTGCATAAAGTACATTAATATTTATGCTATCAATCACTTTGCCAGAGTCCGTGTCACTTCCTTTAAAGAGATGATATTGCAGATAAGAGGAAAGCTCATTAATACAAAAAGAATTTGATTCTTTCATGTAGAATAAAAAGAAGATATCAACAGTGATGAGTGAAACACAGTAACTGAGCCCTCGTCATGGGAGGAGTCTCAGGGACCTAACTGGAAAGGCAGCACTTCCACTCCATGCAAACAAAACAGCAAACAAACACTTCCTTCCGGTGGCAAAGCAAATTCATCTTTACTTTGTGTGGAGCTCAACTTTGGTGAACTTTGACCGCCAAAGTTGGAGGTGAGCTGTTTGCAGAGCCTGTGGCTGGTTCTGCTTTCACTTTTCCTCCCTGCTGTATTATTATTAGACTTGTCTTAATTGAAGAAAAGCTGCTAATAGGTTTCGCCAAATCAGTAAGAACACATTTAATTTCCTATAGATTCTTCACAATAAAAGTCTAGGTATAAGCTTTTATTGTGAAGCACCAAAATCAGGAAATGTTGACTTTTCAAGCAGCAGCATCACACAACTTCTAATACGGCAGATAGCGAACATGAAACAGTAAAATAAAGCAGATACCTAAAGTAAAAACAGGACGCAGGAGAGAAACTAAACTCCAAACCACAGAGATTTGGTTAGAAGCTACAAAAGTACTGAGAGCTGAACACAGAGACTTTTGAAAACGCCTTTCTCTCTGGTCCCCTGCAGACAGAGGTGAGGAGAGTCATGCAAGACACACTCGTCAGGGATTGGCTGCAGTCTGCAAGACGTCTATGCTGCCCACTTGAGTGCGGACGGCCCGGCTTTTGGACCTACTCCTGAGAGGGTCAATCTGCGGCGCGGCATAGTGTGGCACGGCGCCTCCAAACTGACAATGGAAAAGCAAATTGGCGCAGCATGGCTTTACTCAGTGCAGCCGAGTAACAATGGAAGAACGGTACTACAAAGCCCACATTCAGCACAAATATCACCTCCCCAGTTGATGGTCACTCACCTTCATTTGCTCATGTGTGACTGCACGCCTATGCTGCATCTCCACTGCATGGTACGACACAACTCACTCAACTAGACTCTATTGGAACCATTTTTTGTTGGTTTTACACTGGCAAATGTTGTGGATTCTACCTGGTACCTCGTAGTTTTTTGGTACCACCTCCGTCCAGGTCCCAAGCAAGCTGAACCAATACTAGAAGGTGGAGTCAAAACACTGCAGACCACTGATTGATAGGAAAAATTCATGACTAGAATCGTCACTAGCTAACACAGGACATCCTGCACAAACCCAAGCCAAGGTACCATCAGTCGCTACCACAAGTTTTGATTAACTTAACCCAGACTTTCAAAAAAAGGCAGAAAGGCAAAAAGGCCAATGAAAGGCTCCAGCGAGAGAACACACTGTATTTGTGTCGTGTTGAAGACAAAGTCACAGCAGATTCATGCAACATTGGTAGCAGCTGGGAGAAGTTCTCTTAGAGGGCTTTCTAACAGGAAGGGATATCTTGGTTGAGTAGAGTTCTGTCAGACAGAGGATAGCTTACAAGGAAAACTTCTCCCATGTGCATGTTGCTATGACAATCAGCTACAAATCCAGCCTACATTGGGGGGTACTATCTGCAGTAAAAACTCAAATCAAGAAAAGCATCTGGTATCAAAAGAAGTGGGTCGAGACGAGTCGTACCATACAGTGAAAATGTGTTATTACTCTGTGTTAATGTTTATGGCTGGTTGAGTGAGCTTCAGCGAGGTGCTTGGCAGCTGTCAGTCATAATTCACGTTTGAAAGATAGTGCAGCACAGACTTTTGATTACATTTGTACTGATGACTATTTCAACTACTTGTTGGTGAAGATTCTCAGTCACCCAGGTCATGGTGCCATAAAGCACTTAAGATTTCAACAACTTCAGTTTCAGAGTGAAATGAAAACACTGTTTCAAATGAATATAAATGAATAGTTTCAACCTCAAACACCTGATTTGTTTTCACTGGCAACGGGTCTGTGACAATGAGAGTTCACAGTTCATCCACTGAGTTTCAGTTTGTGCACAGACGGTTACCATGAGACAAATGAACAGCTCGGCTGCTCTGTTTTCATAAGTGTCAAGTGTGGGCAACAGTCGTGGTGAACAGACAAATCGCAGCAGGTGACGCATGAACACCCACTTTACATTAATACACCTGCCTGAAGTGCCATTATTAATGCCCCTGCATTCGTCTTCGCCAGACAGATTTGCAGCCATACAGTATATGGCGAGTTAACACCCCATTTCAGATTAGTTCAGTCCAATAAACCAGCCATTGTCGAGAAAGTCCTTTTCTTAAACACATTTTCGGTTTTTAAAGACCTTCAATCAATCACCATTAGCATACCTCTTGGCTCTTGTTCATTCAATTAATTAAATTCAATAGCCCAAGTCAAAGCCTCATGTTGCGCTATCTATTATCATTCATTAAGAATGAAAAGGTTTTAAACTTCAATATGCTGCATATTCAGCAGCACCAAGCACAAATAAATTAGGGGAGATGAAAGAAATCAAACATTTGGGAATGTGTAATTATTATTCTAACTGCTTTGTTTGCCCACGCTCATATCAGCAAATACCTCTGAGGTCCTGAGAAGTAAAGTTCAGCAGATGGGAGAGTAAAGCCTGCAGCAGGTGGCTTCTTCTCCCCCCACACACACACATACACCCCTTCACTTTCATTACAGTCTGCAGTGCAAAAATGGAGTCCCTGAAATTGGGCTCACAGAGCTCACTGTGATGGACAAAAGAATATTAACACAATGTTCCTGCCGGCAACAATAGCACTGATTTAGCACGCTGCATATTCTCTTCTGGACTGTTTTTAGGTTGCATAAATTCCTGCTGAAAGGTTAATTGCGTGTATTCATAAATGAGCAGTGGATGTTTACTTAAGATTTCCTTGATGTGGAAGAAAATGAGATTAAGTCCCAGTTCCAGTAACAGTCTCGCAATCAGATTCCCTGTTTCAACTTTACTTTACGAGCCTGTAAAACACATCTGCTCATTCTTTATGGACTGACTTGATTGCTGAGCCAAACCCGTGATAAACACATAACAGCTCTCACACCCAGCCTGCCACTTACACAGTGAATCTGCAGGCCCAATTTATAAATAAAGAGCCGTACTATTAAAAGGTAAAAGATTGTTTAAATGCTATTATGAACCACTTGTGTGGCATCACTACAGACATGATGTAATTAATACAAACAGGATTAAATAAATAAACTTGATTAATAACTATTCATCTTGTTTCAAGTGCTGTGGAGTGTATAAAGAGAGCAGAGGGAAAGTTTTCACAGCACACTGCAGAAGGTCGAATGTGGAGAACTAATAACAGCAGAGTGGATAGAATAGAAGTCGTGTAAGTTTGGGTTAGAACAACTCGTGAGGCTACAGAAGCAAGTTTCTCAAACTAACTTAAAAGAATGTATTGATTCAGCATGCCTGATCTCTCCTCAGGCAGACTGCTCTGAAAGCGTAGAGGCTTTGATGGAGTAAGGCCGATCACCTTTATTTTTCAAACTTGACTTTGGAACAAAAAAAGGCCTGGCCCACAGAAATGAAGCTGCGCTCTCCCTCATCAGGGATTGAGAGGTGTGTGTGTGTGTGTGTGTGTGTGTGTGTGTGTGTGTGTGCTACAGCCAGCGGCCCTACTCAGCAATGCTTTAAAAGCCATCAGTGAAATCTTACTGGCAATTTGGAAAGTTGCATTTATGCTGATTTTTCATTCTTCCATCATGAATGTGTCAGACAATATATGGTTTGCATATTTCTCTTCTTGGTCTGTGCCCCTGAGCTCCGGCCATCCTCTGTGTATCTATTCCAACCTATTAGCAGCAGTTAGTGCAGCCACAAATATATGATCCATATCATTTAAAAGACTGCGATACCAGTGCCCTTGTGGTGATACCTATACCGATAGAGCACTTAGTCTGATATCCATCATGTGAATGGAAGCATTCAGTTCATTCATTTTCATTTTCTGTAACGGCTTATTCTGGGTCACCAGACTATCACAGGGCTGACACATAGAGACAGACAACCATTCACACTCACACCTACGGACAATTCAGAGTCACCAATTAACCTGCATGTCTTTGGACTGTGGGAGGAAGCTGGAGTACCCAGTTGTGTAATATGCCATCACTGCACTTGACTTTTACACAAACACATTTTTAAAGTGTTTAGATTATTTAAATGTCTTTAAAATACTGCACAGGCGTCTCCTATCAAATACGAGGGGTGTAAATCATCAGCCTCATCACGATACAATATTATATCGATTCTTTGGAAAACGATAGGATATTTGCCGATATTACAAAACGATTTAGGGGCCTGTGATCGATATGAAAAAAATATCATCTGCCTATTTAAAACAGTCTGTTACAGAAGAAGCTGCCACCCTCTTTTTTTACTTTTGGCCATAAACCACATAAACAACACATAAATAATAAGTACAGTAAAGTTTACTTTAAACTGACTCCACTAACACATAATACAGCAAATGGGATTTTCTTAAAGAAATCTTTTCATTTGAACCCAAATCATCTGTTTCCGAAAACTTCAGGGTTACCTCGCTTAAAACCCTGAAGGCAAACTTCTCCAAACAGCCATAAAACACAGATTAATAACATCATTTAACATAAGTATCAAATTCAGCCACCAGTCGGCCATTATTAGCTTTAGCATGATTACATTGCATAAATTAGCCTAGCTGCTATAGAGGACTTTATCCTCTATTTATAGCATAACAGATTAAATGTAACGCTATTATTTTTCTTATTTGTCGGTGGTTAAAGGCACTGTATCTCCCGACAGAACAGCATGGTTGAATTTCAGACTGCATGCATGTTTTTCAGCCGAACAAACAGAGCAGCTAATGCCTCTAAAGCAAGACGCTAGCGGAGTGAGATGGCCGTCCAGGCAGGTAACTTTACGGCCTGTTTTATCTCGTAACATCATTGTTTACGTAAATAACGTTATCCTCATCATCTTGGCTGCTTGCCATCTGCCTGCCGTCGTTTGACAGCGACACAGACTTTCAAAATAAAAGCGTATCCAAGAGATGGCGATATAGATCGATGTTTTCACTTTGCATCGATGACAGTGGATCGTTGAGCATTAAAGCGATATAAATCGATCCAGATCAATGGATCGTTACACCCCTGTCAAATACACGACACTCGACTTCTCCACACCTGCATGGGTTGTAGCAGCTGCGGCATCTCGTTAAATCCAAGAACACTTGCAGTGATTGGCTGTGAGCAATTGCTTACAAATACTATTTTTTCTGGGATCGAATACAGGTATCGTTCGACTGCAGAAGTTTCAGTACAACTTGGTAATTGGTTAGTGCTAATGATCCCTCACCGGCTTCCCACCCATTAAAAAACTGGCAGCCACGAACACTGCCATGAAATCCCAAGCCAGCTATGAAATCATGCCCAGTACCTATGCTATCAAAATGATGGTGCAATGACAAGTACATGATCCCTCACTGGCTTCCCGCCTGCAAACACTGACAGCTGTGCTGCTGGCAGTTGGCCTCCACGTGAACCCAGGACCCTGCAGTGTAGGGTGAGCACTCTGTCTTCCGTGCCAGAGTGGGTGTCAGGGTTCTTTGTACTAAGCAAATAAATTAGTTGATACTGTAGCTTTGTTCTTGTGCAGGAGACAGAAAGTAAGTATGATGTGTCAGGGGAGCATCCAGCTCCACTTTGTGTGCCATTTATAGTTCTTTTGCACAATTTCTATGCTCCACAGCAACGTTTACTCAGAAAATCAGTTCCAGATAATATCTGATATGCCCCTGTAGCTGCTACATGGCAAATAAAGGCACAATATAACATGTTTACAAGGCTTTTATATACGCCTCCTGCAGGAGGGTGGAATCCTAGACGTTAACCTACATTATAACCGGCTTTATGTGAAATGAGAGCCGTGAAGTTACACTCACTGTGGTAAATGTGTCATATGTCTGTAAGAATTACACAAGATCAATGGATATGTTATCTATTAAACATATTTTACATCAAACCACAGATGGTCTGAGTTATAACGAACACCATGTTTTCCCAGCAATAAAATATCACCACCACAAATGCTGATTGCCAAAGCCATTCCTCTCGTCACCAAATCATTGCAGTCCTAAAACTTCTGTCAACATTTTCCAAAACCACACATTTGGCGGAGGAAAGCTCAAACAGGTGACAGAACAACTCTATCGCATTGTTCTTGGTGTTCTCATCCCACTTAAGACAATCTGTAACTGAGCAAAAGCTCTGTAGAACACTGATTTGATGTAATACTGACACAAGCAAATGTGAACCATAAAGTCTGTCGTCTTATCACCATCATTTGTTGTCTGCCATTTGTAAAACTTTTTTTTTGTAGTTTAAGATAACAATTTCAACTCCAGCTCCTCTTGTAATTGTTTTCTGGAGATCTCAATCACGTTATGGTCTGCATCAGTATATGAGACCACCAGACAAAGGACAAAAATCAGTTTTCACCTCACAACATTGACACGTAAGCACTAAGTAAAAATACACCTTTTAGCAGCAAGTACTTAAAGGTAGACTGTGCAGTTTTTGGCCACTAGTAGCGCTATGGTGCAATGGGCTTGAAATGAATGAAAATATGTCAAATATATTTATTGGACCTGAAGGAGACACACAGAGAATTTAGGTTTCAAATTCAGTTCTTCATAGGGAAACCCAGGCAAAACCTTTCAACACCTCTGCACTTTCATAGACTGAATCACTGCGATGTTGTGCTAACAACAACAATCACTTCCTGGTACACAACTAGCAACTGATTTCAATAATGACATGGCCACACTTGTTTATTTCTTATGTCATTTTCAGCTTTAACTGTAACGTGTTAAGGGATATAGTTAAACACAGTGGTCCCAACTATCAGTGGTAGACCAGCAACTCATGAGTTTTATAAAGTAAGGCTGCTTTCAGACCTAGAGTTGTCTTGCTTTGGTCTGAATCAGGAGCTAATTCTGTCACAAAGCTGCATAATTGCCCAGAGTTGGTTCATGTTCTCACGGCAGCATTTACAAGTGGACCAGACAAAATACCTTGTGTGAGAAAGCTGCTCTTGACTGGTCAGAATTTCCATGTGGGAAAAATCCAGGAAGTAAAGCAAACGTTGAAGAAGAGTACACTTGCAAGATAAATGTGACACTTTCTAATGTCACAATGGAGGGACAACTACGCAGGTTGATTTTAGCGCTGCTCATCGTGGACTATATTGCTGTCATTGTTCATTTTAGTCAAACCATACAGTTTGAAAACGAGGCGCGGCTCCAACTAGAAAACAATGTTTTGATGCATTGGATGTGCTGAATGTGCATATTAAGGCAGTACAGGAGGAGGTGCACATTAATAATCCTCCAGGACTGTAACATGCTCATGTTTAACCCAAACAATGTGTCATGTGACTGCAGTTGGTTCAGATCCAGGTCGGAACACGTTCTCACCACAAACGAACCGCACCAGAGTTCGTTTGTAACCGGACCGAGACCACCTCTTCAAGAAGGTCTCAGTCCTGTTGTTTTGGTGCACACCTGAGTGTGACTGCTGTGTTCACACCTGCCCAAATGAACCGCACTTAGGGGGCAAATGAACTTGGGTTTGATTGAACTGAACCAAACCAGGCAGGTGTGAAAGCAACCTAAAATGCCTGTTTTTGTAATGGAGTCTGCGGACTCTGACATGATTGTTTCAGTTCCACGTTGTAAGGTAAAGCAGTGAAGATATTCCAGATATACCATACTCTTAAACTGACACAGATTTTCTTTTGGTAGGCCTTTTTTAGGCGGTTTAAAACTTACCAATTGAGGCAGCCTTTGCTCAGACCCGGGGGTTTCTACCCAAGTTTACTGTAGATAGATAGATATTTGTGCTGGACTACAACATGAGTCCAACCACACATATTGCTGTAGCAAGTTTCCTCCCTCTGTCAAAGATGACTCAACAAAATGTCACCCACTTTATTTTATGCATAACTTTTTTGCCTCAAAGCTTTATCTTTTGCCCAACAAGGGAGTGTAACTGTTATGCACCTAGAAGCAACAGCGCCCACAAGTGGTGAGGATGTAAAAGGGGTTTCCTTCATATTTCTAAACATTCTGTGCTTGGAGTGCCTCTTGACTTTAAGGCTTTATCTGTAGTTAAAGCTTGGTTCAGTTTGCAGGCGGCTGCTCTAAGCAGCTGCTCTTGGCCTTTCACACCCACTCTGTCACACAAGTTTAAATGTCAAGCCCACATTGGCTGGTGAAGCCCTGCATGGATACAACAACAATACACACGACACTGAGATTTCACCACACAGTGCCAGACACAAAATACGGTATGTTTGCTTCCAGTTTTCAAATGCTACGAGGTCACTGCAGGTATAGTTAATATATGACATCTCTGAGTCTATTATTGGAATAAAGCATTTTACACCCACACACTTGTCCTCAACCTGTCATAGACCAGCCACCTGTCATACGGTCATGGCCAGAGGAGGCAGCAACGGTGCGGAACAACAAGGCAGGAGCAGGATTCTTCCACACACATACAGTATGCACACTCATACAGAGCCTCAACACAAACACTCCCTAAACCACACACATATCCTCCATGGCAGACACCATCTCTCACTTTGACACAGCATCTCATAAGTCAGCTGCCAAGGCTGGGGGGAGGAGGGAGGGAGCGGAGGTGGAGAGGGTTGGTGAGAGGAGAAAGGGAAGGCAGGTAAAGGGTGGAGGAGGCAGAGAAGGAATAGGGGAGTGGTGGAGCATGATAACCCAATTTGTTAGTGGTGGATAAATAGAGGTCTGGGAGGTAAATCACCACGAGGAGAGCAAATGAAATAAGGATGGAGAGAAAAGGAGGGAGGGTAGGAGGAGGAGGAGGACTTGGGCAGGAATAAACAACCTGAGCTAATGTAAATAATGCCAACCGTGCTTGTTGGTGAGAGGCTATATTTCAATATTGAGCATATAAAAAGGCTACAGAGAGGAATTATAACTGCCTCCGACCGTACTAAAAAGTCATAAATCACTCTAGTGTTGCCTCTGACCTATTTTGAAGACACAGACAAACATTTATTGGGTTGAATCTCTCCTAGTCAGCAAGGTTTCATGTTACCTGGTGTGTGAGTTTGTTCATTATATTCTCTCTATTAATAAACGCCCTTTTATACCTGCATCTAAATTGGAGCTTAAGAACAGTCAATACAGTTTTCTCCTGGGGGAGAAGCTGTATAGCCTATTTAACAACTTGCGCACACACTTTTGTGCTCAAAGGATCAATAACAAAACAGTAAGACCCGGATAACGTCACTCACTCAGCTTTGTCACCGCGCACTTCCCAATTAGTCTCCCAAAAAACACGGCTCAGCACTTTACACTTTGTTCCTTGTTCATCAGAGTTGCTTGCCAAAAAATTGTTCCCTGCGAGTACTTTGTTGTGTCGAATTTGCATCAAAAATAATGGCCCATAAGGGATGTGCTGCTGAATTTAAAAGGACAATGAATTACCTCTGGATGATCTGCCTCACAGGGAGGGGATGTACTGAAACCTCTGCTCTCTCTTTGATGCATCTTTCACACACAAATGCAGTGTATGACAGGAAATTATAAACAGACATCCAAACATGCTTTTGACATTTCATATTCGACAACTGAGTCAAAAGCTGGGGTGACATCTTAAATGTATACCTAAAATCCCCGGTTCAGTTACGACAGAAACCCTTCATACATGTCTTCCCCTTCTCTTTCCCAGGGAGTGAAATAGGTTCAACTTCTTGCCAGCACTACTACAATTATCTTCACTGCGTCACATTATTCTCCTCCCATCCCCGTCTTCATGTATGCCTTTAAACATTTTAACACCTCGACATCACGTATAGCAGATGGGTTATTAAATGCTTCAAGTGCCACAGGCTAATTTGTGAGTGTTGACAGAACTTTACAAATCAATATCATAATTTGTTTTCATTCTAAATTAGAAGAAAATTCCAAGTATATTAATCGACAGAAGTTAAACAGTTTTGAAGGTCTGTGTCTTTGAATTCTGTGTACTCAGCAGTAAAACACTGACAATTAAATAACTTTTAAATGTTTTCCAAAACTGCAGCTGGTTAAAGGACCTTCTCTCACCCTCACTGAAACAAAGCTCAAAAGGAAAAAGAGTGCTTCAGGTTACAGAACAGAGCTGTTTGTGCAAATAAAATAAAACTGAAAAATGAATTTCAATATCCCATTATAACATGTGCAAGAACAAATGCAGCAGATCTAAGAATGTATTCTTATATGTTATGCATTTTTTTAACTAACCATTTATACAAAACAATTACTGAATCAATTGTCTATTTACAAGAAGGTAAAGGTGTGTGTACAGTGTATTTATTCCTGATATTAACATGCATCTTGGGTGACCCCATCACAAGTGATTGCTCCAACCACTTGCTGAGATGATCATGGATGCATCTGTCCACATAGTGTAAATGCTAAAGCTTCCTGATGCCTCTCACACAAGGACTACATCAGTGCAGGATGTGGTACTTGTTTTGGTGACAACATGCTACCGATCTGTAACTTTTACCACAGGTTAGCCATAGTGTTTCATTACTGACTAGCTGACGTTCTGTCCTATGGAAGGAGACGTGTTGAATTTAGGGCAGCCCCCGACTAAGAATTTTACTAGTCAACCAATAGTCGTCATTTAGGGCCATTAGTCGACTAGTCGCCCGCATGTTTATGATATTAATAAATAATTAAATGATATATTTTGGGCGGAGCAACACAATGGTTTGAGTTGAAGGTGTGAGAAAGAATAGTATCAGTAACATTGTTAACACTGTGCTACATTACAGAGAAATACAAAACCGTACTAATGAACCTTCATTAATATAGGCCTATATTTTATCTACAAGTGCACGTCACACACTGAGCGAGCCGCCTGTTAATGACGCTGTGGGCTAATGGGCATGTAGCTACTTCCATGTTTCAGATGATACGTCATGTTTGTAGTCGACCAATGAAGATGAGTTTACATATCACCTTGGGTTCGTCCTTCACCTTCTCAAAATGATCCCACACTTTGGATTTCCTGCCCGACATGTTATTAATTAGCCTGTGGAATAACCACAGGTACCAGCCCTGTGAATTAGGGGCCGTACACATGCCGCGTCTTTAACCACCTGGAAAATGCCAGGTCAGGCACTGGGTGCTGCTCTGGTGCCTTTTCTCTGCCAGCTTTAAAGAGCACGGCAGCGGGTTGCGTCTGAGGTTGCTAAGCACCCTTAACTTGCATCGTACCTTACCTGAAACCTTGAATGCAGGGCTGATCTTCTTCCAGGAGCTGTTTATAAGTGTGTAGGCCTATCGTCAGTGGGACAGATGTAAAGCTCTGGGTAGCCCTGCACTAACATGATCAACTTTTCCGTATGTATCAGACTGAATATTTACAGAAGAAGTGAAAGATATCTGTCGGCTGTGACTCCTGTCTGACTGCTGAGCGTGGCCACTTCCTGTGTCTGTCCTTTCAAGTTAAACTCCCACATGGTCATATAGGTTTTGACTTATTTTGACAAGACGCAACTCCTAAAAGAGTTTCAAGTTTGCTTGTTAGGTTTTGCTGCGACTAAGCAACGAATTAAATCTTGCTGACTAATGACCTTGCTAGTTGACTAATGTTTGGTCTACTCTTCAGGGGCAGCCCTAGTTGAATTCAGACAGCGATATCTCCAACTGTACCAACAAAACCGCTAGGGTTGGGTACCGAAACTCGGTACTTTTTGTACTTGGTACCTATTTCAGTACCTGAGGTGGAAGCGGAGCGAGAGCGCATGACTCGCACCTCAGACTCAGCAACAATGGCGACAAAAAACATGTGCAGACAAAAGTTAACGTGCAGCACTGTTCCTAAATGTTCTCAATAAAATGTTGAAACTGAGAAGTTTAGACTTTAAAAAGTACCTTAATAAGGTATCGTTTGGTACTGGTACCAAATTCCAGATACCGGTACCGTATCGGTTCAATTATGAACGGTACCCAACCCTAAAAAACGCTAACGGGACTAGCAAGCATGCTAGTGAGAGTGTGGACGCAGTAACTGTGCATGGGTCCAAGTGGTCAGCTGGAGACCCATGATAAACACAGGTGTGAACGGCGAAGTAACTCGGCTGTCCAACTGGTTTGGAGCACTGAAAGGCATGCTAATACCAGGTACAAACAGGTTCACTGTGCGCACAATGGACAACGAGGAAGACCCTGTGCTGCTGGCAGAAGAAGCGGTCAGCAGCACACATGGGAATGAATGACAACTTTTTTTCCCTGTAAGAAACTAAAGTCGTTGCTTTTTAGAAATAAAGTTGATAAGACAGTTTGACAAGAAAAAAGAACAAGGGGGCGTGACAAAGTGTCAGCACATGACAACCTGGCGTTGCTGTAATGTAGGTGTTGGCAGGCAGCTGCTGTTCCCTTTTTCATTTCCAGTGAATTTTTTGGAGGTACAGAATACCAGATCGCCTTACCCTTTGTTCTCTCTCCAGATTTCTAGTCTTTCTTTCAATAGAAAGCTAAAAATGCTCAAAAATTATCCCTAAAAAAGACACATTACTGCTAAACCACTGGTGAGAGGTAAAGCAAACTGTCATTATCTATGTGGTTACAACATGATTAGTCAGGCCTGCTAATATAATTCATGATGGCCCATTTACACCAACACCAACTTTTTTTTCTGCCTCTCTCCCCGACTCTCCTCCACACACTCGGGCCCTGTCATCTGCATTGAAGGGCCCGCTGAGATCCTCTGTCTCTGCTGTTTGTGCCTGATGAGCTGCTTGACAAACAAACAGCTTGTATCCTCCTTGGCTTCTCCCCTCCACTGCTGGGACTTTTAACCTCAATATTTGGAATATTTGGTACCCTTTGTCTAAGAAACACTCCCTGACAGGAAGCGTTGTGTTGAAGTAAACAGGTGCACTATCTACTGTAGTGAATCCTGCTGTTGTTTAACAATTATATACAGGACAGGGGCCTGATGCATAAAACTGTGCGGCTTCACGACTAAAACGCACAGACAGAAACACTCACACACATAATGTTTGTCAGTTTTATGAAGCCAAGACCACAGCTTACCATAAATGGATGTTTATCAATACCTGTAGCTGCTCCACTATTTATGAGAACTGTAAATGAACAGAGCAGCAAAGGAGTGCGGTTGTACTGATGATGTCTCATCAGCGACATTCGCCAGCAGCACCAGAGGAGCTGTCATCACGGGTGACTGTTCCGCGCGGCCACTAATTCATCACATATATCTTAAAAACCCTAATCGCTGCGGTGTCTCATTTATTCATTATTAAATGTCAGAAAGATGATCAGTGGTTAATTTATAGTGAAATTGATTTTACAGTCATTACAAATTCAGGAGAAAATGAAAAGATCAGTAACACATGGAAATTACGGCTCAAATTCAAATGGGAAGAATAATCAAAAACTATCACTCATAAAAAAAAGTTATCTTAATAAATGTGTCTTTAATTTACATTTTACAGAATGCTGTGACTGTAAAAATAATAACAGTTAACTTGGCAAACAACCTTGAAACTATGTTCTACCAAAAAGTTGCATCTCTTACTTTACATTTAAATGTCCCCTTTATCATATCACCCACAGCTATTATGTATGCATGAGGTACTCACATTATATGAATATCCGTTTATGTATGGGCATGCATAATTACACATCTGGCTCCTGATATTTGACTATAATGGTGCAGTTTTTAAGAGGGGAATTATTGTTGGCCCAGTTCCACATGTGCATCAATCACTTAATTTATTTTTCACATTGTTTTATTCCTGTTGTCTGTATGAAAGTCTTCAGCCATTAAAATGTAGAACTTCAATTCACTGCTAATGGCTTCCATTTTTACCATAGTAGCTTTTCTACCTTTTTAACTTTCTGTAAAAGTTAACTGATTTGTACTGTAACTGTATTTCAAAACATATAAACAAAAATTGTTGTAGCTTCCCGAACATAAACTCTGCCTCAGTTGCACTGAAAGTTATCCACCTTATTCCTGGGGGCACTACTGTAGAAATGATTATGGGTGCAACTTCCGGTGAGATAGCGGAAGTAGCAGTAAGATATTTAGTCCCATAGACTGTCTGTGGTTCGTCCCAGTGGCTACTCTTGGTGGCTAACCGCCAACACTGGTTCTTTTCAAAAGTAATTTGAGCTGAAAAGGTAAATAAGACCAGTGCGTTCAGTAACTTCAGAGAGCCAAGACGAGTTTCCTCAACTTGAACCGTTTACCTGTGAATCTCAACACTTCAACAGACCCTCATCTGTTTGAACCTTTTCTGAGAACAATCTCAACACTTCGACAGATTCAAATCTGTTCGAACTTCTACAACACTTTTGGGAGGCATTTTCCCCATTAAATTTCAGATATCAGCTGCCATACCTGGTAAGTACTTTTTAGTTTGCTGATCGTTCTAGCTGGGGTGTCTGCAGGTCCTAAAAAAGTCTTAAAATGTCTTAAATTCATTTTTTCAAAAGATTAGGGCTTAAACTCATCATTTGGTAATCTTAAATTTGAATTTCTCAGATCTTAATGTAATTTTGTTCATCTGTCTATAAATTTCTTTTTGTCAAATCAGTAAGCTTTTCTGCATCAAGGCCTCATGTCTGATGTTACAGATCTTTAAACCTTAAGTTACCACTAAACCTGACATTGTCCATTGCCTTACTCACTCTAATCACATATATACTACCTGCCCTTATACTTGACTGCAGTGCTTGAATGAGAAGACATTTGACAGTCTTAAATATGGTTCAAAGTGATGTTGAAAATGTCATAAAAAGCATTGAAGTGTCTGATACCTGTAGACACCCTGGTTCTCACAACTTAAGTTGTATTTCTGTGATCAAAACTCAAATGTGATGGTGTTTTATTGTGACTAAATGTTGTGTCTACATATTTTGCTGTTTTCCTCTCAGCTTCCAGCAGCAGGTGTCTCACCTTTTGGTGGCTTGCAGCATGTCTGCGACTGCACCCGCCCAGGCTGACCAGGTAGCCATGGGAGTCTGGCTTTGCTCCAGTTCCTCCAACTACCTGGTCCTGTCTTTCCTGGGGCAGGAAACCTTTGGCAAAGTTGCCAAGTGCACAAGGATGCACGACAAGAGGACCGCTGCCATCATGATGATGACAAATCAGGGCTCTTTAGTCCGACAGGCAGAAGAGGAGGTACGAAAGTTGGACTCCTGAAGGTGATTGAAGACACCCCTGATGTCTGTTTGATTGTTTATTCATGTTCCAGGTACAGGTCGCCAACCCAGAAAGTCCTGCTGATAAAACTGCGTTACGCAGCGACGAGCTGATATTCGTGGACATGCTAGACAAAACGCTCGAACTCGATGCTGCCAGCAGAATTACACCACGTCAGGTGCTGGAGCATCAGTTTGTCAGCATGGACCACTTGGTTTGCATGTACCGCGACAGCTCCCAGTAAGTCAATGCTGTGATTTCATTTACTTCAGTATATTAGGAGATTCTTCATGAATGTCTTGCTTTTACTTTTATTGCTGCATTCACTTGATTAATGAAGTTGACTAATGTAATAATTCATTGTCTTGCAGCGTTAAGTCCTGCTTTCTATTAATGGACTCCTGTCGGAATAACACCCCGGCCTCCGACAGTGGGGAGCTAGAGAGCAGGTCTCTGCAGCAGGACTATGCTAGGACCAGCCAACCCGTCCGGCAGAACATTAGTCCCTTTGCTGAGAGGAATTACCTCAGCCAGGCCGGCTACATCAGCCCTCATCCCTGCACTCAGATGTCAGGAATGAAACGAAAGGCCTATGATGATGATGGATCTGAAGACCATCCGTCCAAGAAGAGCAAGCCTGGATGGTACAGGTAGGCTCACCTCCATCAGTCACATTATTATCACTCAGTTAACCAAGGAGATTTTAAGAATGTAGAAGCTTTTGGACCAGTTTGATGTCTGCTTGTGTCAAAATTCTTTTCAATCAGTTAACCTACTATTGATCAAATTACAGGGGAAAGAACAACTGTCCAGCCACCTCCAGCAGCACCCTGTATGCCAGCACTAACATCCAGGCTAGATCTGCTGCTGTGAGGAACCCTCCTGCCCAGCCCCTGCACCAGAGCGTCAACGGCCACTCCTCAGCGCCTCAGAGCAGCCAGGCCAAGAGCTCCATTGGGTCAGGAGTTAAAAAAAAGGCTGATGGTGATGATGATGATGATCATCACACAGTATCTGACCGATATAAAAGGTCACATGACGATAGAAGGAGGTGCCGGAGAGACCACACAAGAACATCTTCCCGAAGCAGCAGAACCCAAAGCTGCAACTCACCAAGGGTTAAGAGGAAGAGGTCTCATGGTGACGACTATGACTCCGAGAGGTCAGACCACGAGAGCAAGAGGGTAAAGAAAAGCTCTGCAGCTCCATCCACCTGCAGGAGCAGCAGTTTGTGTACCCAGACTCTCCATGTTCGGCCTATTCGGAGAAGCATTACACCAGAGCACCACTGTCAGAAGGCATAAGATTCATGCTGCACCTGGACCGAGAGCAGGGCTCGGTCAGGGCTGGACGATGAGAGGAGAGGAGAAAGAGAAAGAGGAGGACACGAAAAGGATGAGGACAGGGGGCGGAGGAGTTTTATTCATTCTTTATTTTTATCAATTTATTAAGGTTAAGGTGTGTGTGTGTGTGTGTATATATATATATATATATATATACACATTATCATTCATTCACGTCATCGGCATGATTAGATATCATTAACATGCTGTAGCCTAAATAAGACGGGGACATAGATTTTTCTTTGAAGTGTTTCTTAGTTATTAAAAAAGGAAACCATTGTTAAACTGTGTTGTTCAGAAAGAAAGCAATGATATCTGGCTACCAGATAAAAAATGAAGGTTTTGCTTGCAAAGAAATTATATATTATTATATATAAATTATATAAAGAAGTTACCTGCTTGAATGGAAAATATTTTTCTAATGCTGATAATCAAAAAAAAATCATACCTGCCAAAATCAAAAATACATATTTTTCTCTTTTACCTGTAGTGTTTTTTATCAGTCTAAATTGTTTTTGTATGAGTTGCTTAGTGTTGGAGAAATCAGCTGTAGCGATGTCTACCATCTGTCATATATAACGGAACTAGTTGGCAGTCAGCTTGCAGTGTTTTGCAGGGACATCGCAAAATTAAGTGATTTCACCAGAGTTAGCCAGCAGCTAATTTGCATCTGTTGTCCCGGCGCAGATAGACAGATAAAAACAACAACAAAACAGCAAATACAACACATAACACAGTATAGTACACAACAGTCCATTGGTGTAATAAAATCAGTATAATACAATAAGTACAAGGCCATTACTGTTGATGGGCCTTTTGTGCTAAATTTATTCAGAGCTTAAGGTTGTCTCTTTCCAGAAATTGTGACCTGGTTACTCAAGATAATCCACAGACCTTGTTGTGAGCAGTTTCATGGAGGAACTATTTTCTTTCTACCAAACCGCACCTGACAATTGTATCATTGAGCAAGGGAAGTATGTATCTACTGATGGCTCATCTAGCACTGTTGAGCTGCTAATGTTGCAGCCCAACCGAGGAGGACCCCACTAATACTGACATCCTGCACTGTCGTGAGCATGAGCCTCTCGTCCATTAGCAGTTGCACACTTCCCTCTGGGCAATGATACCGGGTCATGAATTCTGGCCATTTAGTTCCAATATATTCCAGAGAGGGCAGACATCTCTAACGCAGGTGTAAGTATCGAATGTGTCCGGGCTGCCAGATTTGTCCGGGGTCCCGTGCTAACTGATGACATCACGCATTATGATTGGCTTTACAGCAGTCACAAATCCTGATTGGTTGTTGCCATGGTTGTGGCTGGAAGTTTGAGGAAATGGTTGTAACGTTAGAGAGTTTGAGGAGAGAAATAAAAATAATAAATCAAAAGTTTTCTCTTCAGCTGTATGCTGAATAAAGTATTAAAACATTAACCTGACAAGCGGCAAACATTAACGAGATCTGCTTGGTTCGGATTAGCCTTCTTTTAAGTTAGCATTAAGCTAACGGCTAGCGGCTAATAATAAAACGGCTAAAAAGTAGAGAAATGCATAAGAAACATAAGAAATTACTGTTAGATCGGCTCGGGGTCGGAGGGTGTTTCACAAATCAATGTACAATGTTTCACAAATAAGTGAACATATTTGACAGCATAACAGCATTGCTCCAAGGGTCAGTGCAGCCAGTGTTCAGGGTCCCAAAACAAAGAAAGACAGAACATAAAGTTAGTTACAATGACATGTTATGTTTATTTATTTTTCATACTGTATACAGATAGCCTACACATAAATATAGCGTATGATACACTAACCCTGGATTTGTGAAACATTGTACATTGACACCGAGCCGATCTAACAGTAATTTCTTATGTTTCTTATGCATTTCTCTTCTTTTTAGCCGTTTTATTATTAGCCGCTAGCCGTTAGCTTAATAAAAAAATCTGTGCTTTGAGATGGCTGTCAGAGATGGCAGAGGTATCATCACATAATCCTGTTTGAGCTATAACAGGAGGTGTGTTCCACGTTTTATTTCCCAGTTGCTCTCTGAAAGCAGAATAGAGTACTGTAAACAAACTGTTACGCTGGAAGTTGAATAATTCACGCAAGGTATCATAGGGGCTAGGAATGAGGTGGATACAGTAAACGGATGTGCAAGAGACAAAAATGAACACACAAAGTGATTTTTTTTTTTTTTTTTATATATACTTTGGAGACATTTTGATGTCTTCCTCCCCTAACTAAAGCAACAACACTGTGCTAACAGGTGGTCTGTACAGGCAGACATCAAACACAAATGAAATTTTATGCCAAAAATAAGCACCAGAGTGGCACTGCACCCTATGATCTGCATTAACACAACCTCAGCTGCGACATTTAAACCACTGCCATGCAAAGGGTTTGTTTTGAGTAACAAAATTACCAGACAGGCGCAGGTGCAAAACATTGCCTCACACATGATGATAATGGTGTTACTGCGTAATGTTAGATGCCTGATTGCTTTTCTTTTTTGTCTTCAGTCGTGCTCTCCTGTTGTGTTGTCACATAAAGGGATCTCCCCAGAGCTATGAAGCAATACTGCTAAATGTTTGTGAAATCTCACACTGTAAAAGACCTGACATAGGGCTGGTTATCACACACTTCTCACAAATATAAAACAATTCTAAACATGTTAACATTTAGTTTAAAATACCCCACTGTTAGTTAATGTTAGTAGTTAAAATGCTGTGTTTCACACTGACTATATTGGGAAAAAAGTTATAAGATGACCTTCTCACTCATCGGGAGGAGGCAGTCATAAGAGACTGAGTGGCATTTTGCAACATACACTAAAGTTCCACCATACTGAAAACAAGCAGGAGTTATCGACATGTTTGTGTGTGTGTCCTGATTGTGCAAGTGTTGCTGAGCGAAAGAGTGTCAGCCCTGGGGAACGAGCAACTCTGTCCTTCTGCTGCAGTTCAGACGTGGGGAGATGGAGCAAGGCGGCGTGAGGTCAGGGCCCTCTCTGTGGCTTTTACCAGTTGGCACAGCGTGGAGGGTATAAGTTTGTGTTGCTGTGTTCTGTCTGGAGGTAAGGTCAGGGGATTACAGGGTTCGGCCCAGGGACACAGGATGTGTGTGTTGTGTGTTTGACGAGGGCCTAGTGAGAGAGTAAGTGAGAGTACAAGGTGGCTCATGGCGGGGCAAAGGACAATGTTGCAGTGGGACTTATCAGTGGAGGGTTCACTTGCTTTTCAGCACTTGCAGGTCACTGAGAAAGACTGAGGGAGTACACGAAAACAAACAGAGGGACAAAGTCACCAAAGATTTGCCCCTGTGTTAGGGAGGTCAACGGTTAATGACTGATCAATTAACCACGGAGAATAATTTTGACTGTTACGCATGTCAGTCTTAATGCTACTCTTCAGTTTACTGCATTGTGCACCACCCGGCCTGACAGGAGCTAACGTTGGTCATTCCCGACCAAGCCACGCCATTTGTTCCTGTGAGACTTAACTAAGTTTGTAAAGTGCGCCCACAGCGCTTGATGATGGAGGGAGGGGAAGCTACTGCAGGGTTAGCGGGTTGCTAACTAGGTTGGCTGTGTTAATAAGTAATCTGGCAATTGGCAAGAATGTTCACAAATTAGCTTGCTAAGTAGGTAGGCTATGCTAACAAGTAAGCTGTTCTCTAACAGAGAGTGAGAGTAATAGTATTTTTCAATAGCAAATTCCTTTAGTTAACACATTTTCCCTCCTTTTTTTCAATCTTGATCCTGGATAGATTTGGTTTGGTTTATCTCCCAGATAGCACACATACATCTGGCCGACGTCGGCCTGAGGACTACACATCGGCCCTGAATTTATAACGTCTGACAAGCGTCGGTCGCATGGGCAGGTATCTTTAAATTTAATACTCTTTTGTCCCAGCTCATCAAACGTCTCTGTTACGTCGGCTTTAGGTCGGCCCAGTGCCGTAGAATGTCTGCCCACATACGGAAGTCGCCACAGAGGCGGAATTTCATCTCTGCGGTGTTTGTTTGGAACTGAGCTC
>NC_065527.1:12351413-12363372 GCF_006386435.1 Epinephelus moara
CTTCGCCACTCACCAGGAACCTCTTTTAACGGTCACAGAAGAAACAACAAAGCTATTTTCTGCCAGTTTATTCCAGTAGAGCTTACCTGAAACCAACTGCGATGAGATGCTGTGTCCTGCGAGCTCAGTTCCGAACAAACACCGCGGAGATGAAATTCCGCCTTCAGTGGCGACTTCCGTATATGGGCAGACATTCTACAGCTCTGGGCCGACCCAAAGCCGACGTAACAGAGACGTTTGATGAGCTGGGACAAAATAGTATTAAATTTAAAGATATCCGCCATGCGGCCGACGCTTGTCAGACGTTATAAATTCAGGGCCGATGTGTCGTCCTCAGGCCGACGTCGGCCAGATGTATGTGTGCTATCTGGGGATGGTGAAATATTTGTAGTTTGAAAGGTCCGACCTAAATGAATAAAGGTCGTAGTTAACGAAGCATATGAATATTAATGAAGGAGCGCCTACTGAGCGCAGCTTTTTATTGATCGTTTGAACGTCGCGTGGTGGTCATTTTCGATTAAAGGCCAACGTCTCAGCGACGTCTTGGCAATGAGCAAACGCTCTCCCTGCTACGTCTTAACGATGTAAACTTGATACATCGGGCCGACGTCGGCCAGATGTATGTGTGCTATCTGGGCTAGGACCACCATTATCATCATCATAAAGCTGATTCTGTTTAAAAGCTGTGCTGCTTGGAAGCTTTAAAAAGGCTTTTAAAAAGGACAGAAAATGTGTCTTTTGCAGGTCTTTGAAACTGCAAAATATCATTATCCTTACTCTTAATGTTAATGAACAATATTTTAGCCTGATGGCAAGATTACTTGTTAGCATAGCCTACCTGGTTAGCAAGCTAGCTCATTAGTATTTTCATCTACCAGCATTCTCAAATTCGTTAGCAAGCTAACTCACTAACCCTGCAGTAGCTTATAGTTTTTGTTTAATGTTACTGAGGATTTAGTTTAATTGTACTAACTTCGATTTGGAAAACTAGCTTAGCTCTAAAGAAGCACTGACGTGTGCTGAAGGGCGAAAACAGACTGAGCAGTGCTGCTAGCTAGCTCCCACCCAACCAGTGCGCAATGCATAGCAGCCAAGGCTAATGTTAGCTAACCAGTGGAGACTGGAGGATGGATGGAGGGCACTAGGTTTTCACAATATAGCTAATCGGCTATATGTGAACAAAGCCAACAGACAATAAAATAAAAACATAGATATTTACATCACAAAACATGAACGTTTCGCCACCTCTAAATGGTTAGCACTTAGAAATGCAGCGCTAAAGCTCACTGGGTCAATGAAGCGTCGGATTAAAAGGAAGAGACTCTTGTATCACCTCATTTTGTGTTTCTTTGTCTTAAAAATTAACTAGTTAGTTACCCGTTAATGCAACACATTCTCACTCCGACCTCATCACATATTGATGTACTTGGTCATGGACTTTCCACGTCCACATACGACATACAAGGTACCCTGGGTGCGTTGGTTGTTGACGTTCTGGGACATCGTGTCAAGTTCTCTTCATTCGAGATACATTTCCCTTTTAACAGGAAATTTAACACCGCAAATTGACATGTTTTTTTTCCTTCAACAACAAATGCACATGGTTGGGTTTAGGCAACAACAAACACGTGGTTAGGTTTAGGAAAAAAGAACAGGGTTTGGCTTTATAATCTTAGGGGACGCGAACACCGCTCTCTCGGGTGAAACTTGATGGTTGTTGGACCCATCAACCACCCCTCCTACCCGTCTCACTGGGACTTTTGCAACCTTGACTTTCAGGTGCCGTTGAACTATTACGGCCACGAGTGTTGGCCAGTCAAAAGCCAAATTAACCTTGACCAACATCCCTAACCTGTTCATATGTATGCACACGCAAAGACGCAAGAACACACACAAAGATAAAACATATCCTTTGTTTCTTTTTTTTGAAAATTATATTTCACTGTTTCTTTTAGTTTATAATACCACTTATTTCTTTATACAAATATTGTACTTTTACAGGAATTAAAGTGAAAAGAAACTGGCAGCAGACACAGCATCACACACAGAGGAAAACCTGATTAAATTTCTTTTTATAAAGAATAATAACATTATGTGGCCCACGGACGTAAAATTAATGATTTTCACAACATTCCCCCTCGCCAGAGCCGTCTTGGATATAAAACTCTTCATCTCCCAGCTAACAATAATTTTACTTAATATATCACTGGAATGCAACTCACCATTATGAGCTCTCACTATAACCAGGAGAAATGTACAAAAGGTTATGATTCAAATCAATGCAATCCCAGCTCCAGCTCCCAAAGCAATAATAGGGATTAATGGGGAAAAAAATAGAAAAAGGAAAAATGTTTGATGGATGAAATGCTGCTACACCTGCAAGCTACTGTGAATTGGAGTGGTCAAGCTACAGTGGGCAATCACTCTACATGAGCACATCACCGAAATAAGACGCCGCAGGATACAGGAAAATACCCGTGTAGCGTTATGGTTAAGCAGCATTGTAGAGTGTTCATTATGCAGTGCTTCTGGATAATATTTACATTCATGGCTCAACTTGTATTTAACCATTTGGCTGAGGGATGATTGAATACAGGTGTAAAAAAAAACATTATGTGCAAGGTTCAGGATTACAGTATATCCGAGAAAAGGGGTGATGTAAGATAAAGGTTTCATCCCCATCTGTCACTGGAGCTGAACCTTATTGCCTATTCCTCACTAGCTTGGAGATATTATCAAAAATGAATCATCCCATCTCTTTATAGATTGCTCTTGTTCTGTCCTGAGACCTGTATTTCTTTGCAGCTTGATACCATCACACTCTATATTTCATGACTTCAAACAGTTACAGGGATACATTTAAGTCCCAGTGGTGGCTCACATCTATGTGTTCCTCCCAGCGGACTTTTAGTGACAACACTACCTAAAGCTTTTAGCGCCATAGCAATATGGTGTTCCTGCATTTCAGAGGCTTGTACCTCAAAAGCCAGACCGAGCAGCGTAAACGCAGATCTGCTTATCCAGGTCAAGGTGAGGGCATTTCAGAGATTTATATACATGATTTTACACAGGTATGGGTGGATTCAGAGGCTGTGTGTGCATGTGTGTGTGTGTGTGTGTGTGTGATAACCCAGTTCCCTTTAGAGATGCCACAGGTCATTTTTAGTTTGACCTTTCCTGTATGCACAAGCAAGCAAATAGCTGCAAACAGATGACACAGCAAACAGCCTCAAATTTATACAATACCACATTGTTATCGCACCAACAAAAGACAAGTACAGTAGCTGTGTTCATGCTGCTGGCAACCAAATAAGCCCCGCTACCCCCCGCAAAAAAGTGAATTAACAGGCGGCTGTGGGATTATTCTATCTGCTGTGTGTTGCATCTCATTTACAGTCTGGTCAGTTGATAAGCTACAGTGCGTCCTAGCGATAATTAAAGTTACAGTAACGGGTGAAAGAAAGAAATAATTAAGAGTTGGGCAAACCAGCAATTACACCATACAAATAGGGACACCTTAATACCTTAACACATAGCAATGGCCCTTTTCCACTCCAAACTCTGAACCAAAAACCTAGTTTAAGTTTTGCTTCCTGGCCTCCAAACATCCCTGCTTCAGAAGTACAGCACGTTCCAACCACCTGGGAACTATTGGAGCAGAGTTACAAGAACTGAGCATTGCCCACTGGTGAGGTACGAGTTGCTAGTGCCACAAGTTGTATGCAGCGCAGAACACTGGTTTGCATTAGGAGCAGTAGTCGGACTTAATGGAATGACATTGTGTTTCTAAAGTTTAGAGAGCGTGGGCAAACAGGAAAAAGTGTGAGAAAAACTACACTTCATTCGATTTCCTATTTGTTTCAGTGTTAAAAGCAAAGCAAACCAAAGCAAAACAGAAACCAGAAAAGAAAGCCAGCAGGCATTGTTGCTTTGCAGACAGGCGTTTTGCCTTTTTGACATCTTCTATGCAATTCTCCCTGCATGTCTCCTTTTACCCTCTTTTTCTTATTAAGATATTATGCAATTGCACAACAGTGAATTGAGAACAACATGGCAACTGTGTCCTTGAATGCAAAACTCTCAACACCTTTTTAAAGTGTTACTGATATATTTTGTCTTAACCTTAAAGCTGCAGTAGGTAGAAAGCCTGAAAATGGTTGATTATTGAGTCTCATTTGAGGTAGGTTTTGTTCGTCTCCGCCCTGAGCCCATCCTACCAGACGAGCACGCGAGTATTGTATCCTACTTGGCTCTATTTCTCCCTCTCTGGGAGCCTCGGCTCTCCCTCACCGCGCAGCAGCCCTCCCCATCCCTCCCTTGCAGCCCCGCACATACTCCCGAGCCTCGCTCTCCCTCACCGTGCAGCAGCCCGCCCCACCCCTCCCTTGCGGCCCCGCACATATACCCCGAGGCTCGGCTCTCCCTCTCCGCACAGCAGCCCTTCCCATCCCTCCCTCGCGGACCCGCACATACTCCCGAGGCTCGACTCTCGCTCTCCACGGAGAGCCCTTGGCTCCGCTCCCACAGGCGACCCTCGCGCCCTCTGGCCGGGCCCGGCCCGCCCGGCCCCACCTCACCATTCCCCTCCCTCCGGGGCTCCGGGGAACCGAGTTCTGTCTTCCTTTTTTTGGGTTTAGCCGTGTAGGCAGTTGTAGCCAATGCTGGAATAGCTATTTTACCTGGTGCACTGTTCGCCATTGCCGCTTGTTCTCCCCTTCTACTGGCTGCACGGGAACGTGCATATGCAGTAGAACAGCCAATAGGAACACAGTGGTCTGAGCTGACCTTTGATTGGTTGATGCACATCGGCACGATACTGATTCTTTAGAGGCTGAACACAGAGCCATGGTGAGGTGCAGAAACCTATTGTTTGTCTTAGACCACTTGATTTACATTATGCTTAGAGGATATTATACATTTTTTACTCAGTTATACCAAAACAATGTTGCCTACTGGAGCTTTAAGTTAGTTAAAGTCCCACTGATTGTCACACACCTGAGTGTGTGAAATTTGTTCTTTGCATTTGACCCATCGGTCAGCGGTGCCGTGCTCGGGAATCATGTGATCTGACCCCCCAATTCCAACCCCTGATACTGAGTGCCAAGCAGGGAGGCAGTGGCAGTCCCATTTTTAGTCTTTGGTATGACCCGGCCGGGGATCGAACCCACGACCTCCCAGTCTCAGGGCGGACACTCTACCACTAGGCCAAGTGCTGTCACATGGTGACAGGTCACACGAGTGTAACCGTCTTCGTGGTTAAATGCAGAACATAAAAAGCAGGTCTTATCCATAACTGCGCCAAGGTGGTTGCTGAGGTGCAGCAACCCCTATTGACAAGAGTTGGAACAACACGGTCTGTAAATAGCTGGTTATCATACCAGGACACACGGGCTATCTAAACATTCGTTTCAAATTTTGAACAGCATATTATAAAGGTACCTGCCAGAAAATATATGAAAAAGGATGTTTAAAAGGTGCGAATCTAATTAATTCCTGCAATCTGATGTGACAAACTCATCACCTCAGATCAAAGTGCAAGAGTCAGGATCGGGTCGGCTAAATTTTCGGGGAGTTTTGCGGCAGTGGGAGCTAGTTACCACAGGTGCAGACAGGATTTGAAACTGCTATTGAGATCAATAATATTCCTTCAGTTAGAGGGAGTTCCATTGTGGGGGCGGAGTCATTGGCCCCGATCACACAGAAAGCGTTTTAGCAGTTGGAGGCGCCTTTTTGCAATTGTTTTTAATGAGGATGAAGCTTTATGCTTGCTGTTTTTGTGTTGTGACATGCCTCTTGTTTCTGTGCTCTAGGTGCCTGGCGTTTTCGCTGGAGCGCTCTGAACTTGTTGAAAAAACTCCAACTCAAATCACCCCGCGTCATCTCTTTTTTCGTCATTTCTTCCCCCACTGTCCAATTGAATGATTTGAGAGGCGGGCCTTCTGTGGTGGTTATGACAACAAGTTTACAGTTGGTAAACAATAGAGGAGGTGGTAGCGGTTGCTGGATACCCAGAGCTATACGGCCAGACGATAGACAGCAGGTTGTCAAACTGCCCCTGAGTCATCCTAAAATATGCCTGTAAACAGCCATCATCGAGGAGAAGCTCCTGGACCAACTGGTGGTACTCCCCATGATCCACCCTCTTTTTTAGGGTCTCATGTAAAAAACACACAGATCTCTGTTTCCCTGTGTCCAACAAACTATTTACTGACAGCCTCTCACCCTCAACAGAGCTACAGCAAGTACCCTCCGCCTCAACATTTTAGGAACTAGATACTAATTACTGTGAAATAACTAAAATAAATAAATAAACAGTAGATTGATTACACAGGAAGGTGAGAATAAGAAGGTGAGGCCAATTTTTAAAAAAGGGCAGTGCGGCACAACTCACGTTTTGCAACCTGCAAAATGCCTTCTATGTGACATGGGCCTAAGGCAGCTATGGAACAGACCATGAGTGGATGTATGATTAGCCCAGGGGATGTGAGTGGCTTCAGGAAAAAGACAACTGGATTTGTGACACCATTCAAAATGAAATAGAAGTTTTGGAGAAAAATTGAGTCTGAGGCAAGGGAGCGCAAATTCTTTGGAGCAACTGCTGATGGAACCACCGATGTACATCTGAGCAGTTTTCCTCTAGCTCCTGTTAGTACGTGCACATCAATCAATCAGTCATATTATTTGTCACATTGAATTCTATAAAGACATGCATAGTCATGCGTGTACATTTATTCTGTGCAGCATCCCTCAGGGAAAATATACTCCTGAGGGCATGGCCTTATCCAACATGAGGAGAGAAGAAGCACAAATGCAGGTAAGTTGGCGTGCTTGAAGTGACTCCGTAATGGATAATGAAAAATAGCCCCTGTCCCTGAAATATGTTGTATTAGATTGTCTGACTCTATTTGTTCAACTAAATGAACTGAAACAAACTGCAAGAGTGAAGCATTGCTGCGAGAGATGAGTCAGACTCACCAGGGTTCAGATAAGGCTGACATCCTTGTTGGCAACCAATGATACTAATGCTAGTGTCTTTCCTGTATGCGTTTGCCGCCGTATGTGTGTGTGTTGCTGTTTGTTTGTGTGTTCACAGAATTTAAACTTTCAAACACTTGAAGTAGGTACATGAAGAAATCCCTCTTGGCAGTAGAATTTCTTTTCCCTGATTAACTAAATAAGCCTGAAGGAAAACATGTTTAAGCAGCTATATTTGGGTGAATTAAAGGAGAGATCTCCTCAGAGACAAGCATTTGTACCTGGAAGTCTAATGTATTCTTTATTTGGAAATAACAAGCTTAAAAGGAAGGACTATTATACGACTACCAGAATATACACATGCGGAGTAAACAACAACCTTGGTTGTTAGTGATAATGATGTGCCGATCCTACCAGGTGCAATGAATTATGTTTGTCTCCACTTTTCTCAAACTACCTTTTTCACTTCTGAATCTCTGCAGCTGTGTACATGGGCGCCTCTGCATCTGTGTTTCAAGCGACGAAGCAAGAGAGATTCAGAGGGAAGCCACGTACAAACACGGAGAGGAGGAAATAAGAGAAACTGTATATAAAGCAGGGTGGGAGATATCAGCCAGCCAACCAGGTGGAAACCAGCTGTGGGCGAGCTCGGGAAAACATTCAAGTAAAGTCTTACTCACGTCCCAGAAGGCAGGGCAGATTAGACAAATCACAACGCTTGGAGAAAGCATTAGTCATATCCCAGAGTGCCCTGCTCTGGAGAGCGGTGTGGCGCTGGAGAGTCAGGTATCATGGCTGAAATGATAACTCGGAGATGAATGAGTGTTTGCCGTGTGCACCTGGATCACTCAGCCAGCATCCTGGGGGAAGATGAAAGGACGATTGCAGACACCGAGACAAAATTGAGAGTGGGGAAGTAGAGGAACCGGCTTTGCCTATTTTGCATCCGAATTTTGTGCTACATCTTTACTAATTTATCTTTTCAGAATGGATAGAAATTAAGGGTGAGGACTTACAAGCTGTCACTGTTTCACTGTCATTCCAAAACTAAAACTCAAAGCTTGAAGTGCGTAGAAAGGAAGGAGAGAGTAAAAAAATGAGGTAGAGGGCAGACGGAGGAGTGCAAGAGGACTTTGATGGTTGGAGCGACAGCTGCGTCCCCGGTGAGTGTCTTTGAAGAACAAGAGGAAGCCTGGAAATAAATGCATTAATTGTAGATGTGGAGAAAAAATGAAAGAAGAGCGATGGAGATGAAGGAGAGGAGAAACAGATTGTGTTTGTTGACTCAGAACAACTCCAGCTGAGAGAGATGAAAGGCCTCGCAATTGTCACGTCAGAGGTTATAAAATCATTAATGTTAGAGCTGGTGGATATTGCCTCAGAGCGCTGGTGTGTGATCAGTTATTTTCATCTGTCGTGACACCTCTCAGAGTCTGAACTATATATTTTTTGTTGTTTTTGTACAATAAGACTTGCTTTAGAAGTAACTCTGATGAATGTAGGTACTCACAAGTTTAATGGTGTGCACTGCAATACTTTCTGTTTATCAAAGAACTTCTGAACAAGCTTTGTGACCTTGCATTAATACAATAAGAGCTGAATACATCAACACTTTTCCGATTGCTCCTCATTGTTTCTCAATCTTTCAATCAAAGTTGTCTCCTGTTTCAATGGATACATTCAACTTGTTCAATCTTTTATTGTATACCTGTTCCACAGAAAATTGGCAATGTTTCACGACCCTCAATATTTTGCTTTGTGGCCTCAGTTCAACCTCATCCGTCTGCACTCATAAATAAATTATAGAAATTGAGAAAATAATAGCAGGAAAGGCAAAAAGCTTACACAAGGAGAAAGAAACAGCAGGAGAGAGGGAGACGAGGAGGCGACCAAACTTTATTGGCATTATGAGACTAGAGGTGAGGAGGAGTGAGACTATAAATGTTAACAGTCTCTTCCTAAATCACTTGGTAGTTCTTGTCAAACTTTTGAAAAGCGCCTGGATTTCTCATTAAGGTCTACAGTTTTTCAAGCGCGGTCACCACTTTGACGGCATCAGAAGTCTTCCCTAACAACGTTGCTTCGCTTTTATCTGCTTTTGCCAAGCCGGGTATCAATGATTTATCTGAGACGAGCAAACTGCACTGTACCGCTCAAAGTGGTGGAGGTTGCAGCAAAGGGGAATAAAATACTGGAAAAAAAACTCTCAGGTGCCTCTCCATAGGGGGACTGTATGTCTCAGGTGATTTCTCAGGCTATCTATAGCCCCAGTGCAACCTTAATCGTATAAATATCTCCTCCTTATTCTCCTCCCCCACTTGCTTGCCTCCTTACCTTCCCCAGAAGACGTCCTTTCTAGTTGCTGAGTCTCTCCCCTGCACCCTCTTATTCCAGAGGCCCTGCGAGTTCCTATCCTTTTTACCATAGGCATTACCATACCTTTGATCGCACTCGCCCTACCTTCTCTCCACTTCATTACCGATGCATACATCTACCTCTCTTTTTTCAAAATATCTTTGTCCTAGTCAGCAGTTAGGAATGTTCATTTAACAATTGCCTTAGATGGAATTATAACGGTAAAAGGAGACAGCTTTGAAATGGAAATCGCGCGCATGGGAGGCCCTGGTGAGCGCTCCGACAGTCTCCTGGATCCCGATGACGAACACCCGGGTTTCATTCCATCTGACATCAGAGGCAGGGGCGGGAACATGGAGAACAAACATGTCGTGGAGAGAGGCAGAGATAAGAAAGATAGACAGACATCCCTGTCCTTAGTTGACAAACAGCTGCATCGCCTCCCCTCTCCTCTTTTATCTGCGCCTGAGCTTCGCTTTCATCTGGCGTGCGGTTTGATGTGATGGTATTATTTACTCGTCATTTGAGGAAGAATAAATTGTGTCTGTCATTAGCTTGATAACACCTCTGCAAGATTAGATGACAGACAAGAAGCACTGGTGGCCTGATTGAAAGAGGACAGAACTCAGGGGGGATCAGAATCAGAGGTTGGGTATTACTTTAAAAGGATGGAGAAATAGATGAGGAGCAAAGAGATAGAGATGGAGATGGAGAGAGGAGAAGAGGGAGAAAAATGGTGTGAGTGACAAAAAATTGTAATTACTCAAAGTACCACAGGCAAACAGATGGATAAAGAGAAGGTCACCTATAGAACACAGACGAGGATAGACCGTAGGTTAACCTAGAATAACATATCTTATGTACCTTGGATCACTGCTCTTAGTGTGTACAGAATTGCAGATGCAGGCTTCATTGCAACAAGTCCATTTAATAAAAATCAAATGTCAAAATACAGTGGCAGATCCACTCACATCTGATGCCACTATCAGCAGGACTTGGATATGTCAATGCCTCCCAAAACTGTTTTAGATCATTATTATATGGCTAAGGTTTATGCACAAAAATGACTTGCTGCTTAGAGTTAGAGAAAGATCATGGTTTGTTGTTTTTTTTTTTACTTCTGATCTGGTATCTGATACTTGAATTTGGATATCTGCCGATACCCATACAAATTCTAGATCTCTCTTTGTATTAAATTTGCATTGCCTGGCAACGCTTTCAGCTGGTAGTCCATCCGAACCGCCAAACCAAAGCATTGGTATTTGATGACCTGGGAATGAGACTAAATAGCCAACTGGCTGGCTCCAGAGTTATATATAGCCCTTTAAGTGTATTCAAGAGCAATTTAATCAAGTCATAAGTTAAGTGGTCTTCACATTCAAAGGAGTGCAAATTGCTATGGCGTTTCCTTTAATGCTTTGAAAAACTTGAACAAATCAAGTGCACAACAATGCATTATCAATACTACTTAGACTTCTACATGAGTTCAGATGTTATAAGAGAATTTCAAAGAGCACAATGGCAAAGTGACAACTCGTTCATGACGGTTTCAAAGTGAATATTTGAAATAAAAGTGCAAGAGTTCTGTAGAGAAATAAAGATCTAAAGTTTTTAAAAGTTGCTATGGTTACCATGCAGAATGTTTGCATAAATCTTTATTGAGAGGACCTCACCATCTGTGTTAAGAGCCAAAAGACCATCACTGTTAAAAGGTAGTGATTTGTTGTGTATGGGCCCTATAGAGTCACACTCTGCTCGACCCGGTGTGTTCTTGACTTGAAGCAGCCACCAGTTTCTCTGCAGTTGTCCCAACATGGATGGAGGGACATTCTCTATGCATGTTTGCGCTGCAATTGGAAAGAAATAGGCAAGATGTTGTTCATTTGAATTGGGTGTGGTGTCATAAAGGTCTTTACACATAGTAAGCAACATACTGCCTGCATACCTGCTTGGATCTGCAGGGACTCACTGCACTCCTCATGGGAACAAACGGGCAGACAAGCGCTCCTCGAGTAAATGCTTGGCACTCTATAGACGAATCCTGACAGGTGTCCGATATCCGTTATCAGTATTGCCACCAGATCAATATCCAATATTGGATCGGATGGGTCTCAACTCTATAGGGGACCTTAAAGGGATAGTGCACCCAAAAATTAAAATTCAGCCATTATCTATTCACCCATATGCCGACGGAGGCCCTGGTGAAGTTTTAGAGTCCTCACATCCCTTGCGGAGATCAGCGGGTGGAGCGGCTAGCATACCTAATGGTAGACGGCGCCCCAGACTAACGTCCAAGAATACAAAATTGAATCCACAGAGTACCTCCATACTGCTCATCCATAGTGATCCAAGTGTGCTGCAGCCGCGACATAAAAAATTGTTTCGAAAAACGTCATATGAACTCTGTTTTTAGCCTCATTGTTGCCTGTAGCTCTGACTGCTTCTTTGTGCTCCGCGTTCACGTGTGCGCACGCTCAGGGTGATCGGTGATCTCTGAAGAGCAGCAGTCTCGTCAGTACTGATGTCCAGATTCTCAAGTGCAGGCATCGCCAATTCCCAGTTTGAGCAGCAAAGACTTTCCTCATCCGTTGGCACTGCTTTGCATTTGAAACAACTACACCACCAGGTT
>NC_065527.1:12363570-12388750 GCF_006386435.1 Epinephelus moara
GGATGTGAGGACTCTAAAACTTCACCAGGGCCTCCGTCGGCATATGGGTGAGTAGATAATGGCTGAATTTTCATTTTTGGGTGCACTATCCCTTTAAGCCCTGTTTTTGCCATACACTTTCAGTATGGTACCTTTGGAACCAAAAGTAACCCTTCAGACATGGTACCTAAACCCTAGCATTTCCACCGCAAACAGCACTCTTAAATGTGGGCGGGGTTGTTGTCACTCACTGCTCCGTCCAGCACTCACTATATTTCCTCATCAGCGGTGACACAGATGGAAGTCTGCACCTCATTTATCGTCCACAGAACGGGGCTGAACGCCAACACTTTCTGAACAAAATAAAACAGGCTGCAGTGAGAGTCTCTCTCCATGGGATGTTTAAAAATAGCAGGTTTGTGAATTTAGTCCTTCTCAGGCAAGCTTTGGGTTTAGTGTTGCCGGAGCCCACAGGAACAATGCTCCACGATGCTTTCTTAACACGTGAAGATCCACTCATTACTAAAAGTTTATGTCACATAAAACCTAACGTAATGGTCAAAGTTGTCACAGTGAAATTTAAGTTGTGTTGATGGATTCACCAGCCACAGCTCAGCCCTGAGCAGAGTGACCGTCCGCTATTGACCGATCAACAGACTGCAGTGTTCACAGCTCCACCTTTTAGTACCAGATCTGTGTGCTAGGTACCCCAACAGAGGGGGGACCAAAAATGGGGACGGTATAGAACGGTTCCATTGGTACCATCCACAACTTTTCACAGTGGAAACAGAAAAAAAGCGTATTGTACTGCTTGGTGGAAATGGGGCTTTAGTAGTCATTGTTGAAATAACTATGTGCTCATGGTTGGGGAGAGAGATTGTAGCCATGGTTAAAGAAACCAACACTGAAGGCTGATGGGAAACAAGAAGTGATTAGCAGTCTGCAGGTCAAAGTTCCATCCATCTTAACCTCTTCCCTCTGAGGACACTGGGGCTTTATAACGCCAGGGAACATTCAGTGTCATGGTTAAAATATCTACTTGGTTAGGGTTGGGGAATGATCATGATGAACAGAAACCCACGCTGACTGTCACCAGTCCAAAAACAGTGAAGAAAGGCTTATCACAAGCTCCCAGAGCCCAAGGTGACATCTTCAAATAAACAGTTAAAGCACTGGTTTCAACAAACCACTGCTCCTGTGCTGCAGTGCAATCTCTTATTGAGAACTTTGTTGATATGTCCTTCTGAAAAAGTTAAACATTTTTTGGAGGTTAACTGTGAAGAAAATGATAACCTTCTATTACAACTTGTAACCATTGTGATTTTAACAGTTATTCAACAATTAAGTTGTTGGCATGGCAGAAAAAACAAAACAAAAAAAAACCTGAAGCTCCCACGAAAACAGTGCAGCAGCCACTGTAACTTTGAATAGATATCCATAATTTCTACCAACACATCCTATAAGTGTCAACTTTTTGCTGCATCTACACCATTATTAAAATTGTTATAAATCAATTCATCAATCATTTGTTTGATCACTTGTTTCTTATTTTCAAAGGTATATTAATGAAAATGGTTATACTAGTGTGTGTGGGTGGGTGTGTGTGTGTGTGTACGTGTGTGTGTGTGTGCCCCCTTCCTCATTCATTTTCCTGTAATTAGTGCAAGCTCGTTAATTAAGCCACAAGGCACTCAATTATATTTCTCCTTTTAGAGCTGACCTAAACCTGAGGGAAAACATGTTGAGCCGTCTAAGAAACAATGGCCCTGCTGATCTTTGAGTAATTATCAATTACTATGCTAATTCATCACTCACTGTCAATCCCCTCTCAAAAACCTCATGCAGCCTGACAAATGTGCATGACCTCGCTGAAAAATTGCATGTCAAGGTAAAAAAAAAAAAAAAGTAAAAACCATTAAAAAAAAAAAAAGAAGAAGAAAGAAACGTAACCGCTATTTAAGTGAAAACCTACAGTTGAGGACTTTGCTCCTTCAAAGCGTGGGCAACTGAAACGCTTGGCCTTCTGGAGCAGTGGCCTGTGCTTTGCAGTTAAATCAAGGATGAAGGATAAAAAAGGTAGTGAAGTGCAAGATTAGGAGTTTTGTTTTTGCAGTTTTCAGGGGCAGCCAAAGTGCAATGTGTTATTGAAGTTGTGTTTTGCAGAAAACCTTGTGGTGTGCCAAGCAGACTCTCTGAAAACAGAAAAAAGGCATTTGTATGTGTGTGTGCATTCATTAATCTGGTTGCTGCATTGGCAACGCAAGATTAACGAATGTATCTGAGGATGTAAGGAGAAGACGCAGGAGGGAAAGCTGGATGGAAGAGTCCTTTAATGTGTTCATAATAAAGGTAAAGTCTTTGTTCTGCATCCTGTCTCCCAGGGAGCAGGCAACACGTTCAGAAGCCCTTCTCATAGTGACACCACCTTCTGATTAATTGGCCCCTGAATGCACAGCCTTAAATCACAAAGTCCTAGACTTACACCCACTCACATGCAAATGCAGGCATCCATGGCTTCACAAGAGCACACACTGTGCAAGTAGTAGGTCAAAGCCCCTATTCACAGTGCATTAAATCACAAAGTTAGGCCAAAACACCTACTGATCTTTCCCCATGACAGCAGTGAGGCGCAGGTGACCTTGTGTATCAACATCAGCGGGTGAGATGAATGTGGATCATCTACGCGCATGCGCACTCTTCTTCTTGGCCTTTTTAAAATGAAAATTCCACAGCCTTTTCTTCTGGACAGCCTTTATTTTGCTTTCTAAAACTGTGATTTACAACAACCCTTTTTTTAAAGTACCCCTACAGCCCTGTCTGAAGAACGCATGTACCCCTCTATCGTCACCACCTGCCGTGTTCCAGGTGTGTTTATGTGAACCTTGTTCTTACAATGGTTGCTATTGTAAATACATCGATCAGCCACTGCAGAAAAACCACTGACAAATGAAGTGAATAACACGGATCATCTCGTTGCAATACGATGTTCTGGTGGGGAAACACACTCATGTGGATGATCTGACATGCATCACCCACCCAAACACAGTTACAGACAAAGTACAGCCCTCATGCCAACAGCACTCCCCCATTTGGACAATGCACCATGCTACACTGCTAAAACTGCTCAGGAATGGCCCGAGGAACGTGACAAAGAGCCCAAGGTGTCCACCTGGTCTCCAAACTCCCCAGATCCCAATCTGACCGATCATCTGTGGGACATGCTGGTACATCACCTCACAACCCACAGGACTCAAAGGATCCACCACCACATCCCAGTACCGGACACCACAGGGCACTCTGACAGGTCTGTGAGGTCAGAACCAAGTTCGATCCAAGGAGGCCTGACCCCAGAACGGGGTACCTGTGGGGTACCAGCATGTCCCACGAATGCTCGATCAGATTGGGTTTTGGTGAATTATGAGGCCACGCTGATGCCTTTAGCCTGATCAGTTTATGCCATGCATCCACATGAATGCCAGGACCCAAGGTTTCCCAGCAGAACATTGCATTGTAACAAATGCGATCAATGTGACTCACTTCAGCTGCCAGTGGTTTTAATGTTTTGGCTGATCGGTGTATACTGTACAGAAGTTTTGAACTCAATTACTGCTACCTATTTTTGTTCTTACTCTAATCTAATGTGCTTTATTTGGTTGTCTTGTTCAACTACAGGAGCTATGTTTGCAAGCTTAGCAACATGGCTGGGTAGTAACACACACGTATAAAAGTCATTTTACTAAGGAAACTACTTTTCATGTTCCTATTTTAAAACTG
Organism: Epinephelus moara; assembly: GCF_006386435.1. Classification (NCBI taxonomy): domain Eukaryota; kingdom Metazoa; phylum Chordata; class Actinopteri; order Perciformes; family Serranidae; genus Epinephelus; species Epinephelus moara. Next base: position 12,367,324 of record NC_065527.1, read on the forward strand.
TACTGCTACACTTTACTTGAGTATATTTTTGAGCCAGTAATCTACTTTTTCTTCACTACATTTGCTATTTTGTTACAGCTAGTCTGCTTTAAATGCAGAGATTGAGTGTAGATGGGGAACGCACAAGGACTGTAACACTTCTACTGCAGATGCCAAGTTGCAGCTGCCTGGAATAAAAAGAAGCACCACCTGTCTTTTACTACAATGATGATGAGGACAGAGCAAAATCCAAAACAAGAGGCAGCTTCCAGGGACAATCCCTGGCTATATATATATATATATATATATATATATATATATAAAGACCACAGTTACACGGCAAAGTGCTGCTGTGCCTCCCGGAAAACACTGAGAACTCTGCTCTAAAACTTCTCTTCTCACCTCCGCAAACACTTTGAAGTACAATAAGCTGTGAGTTGCTCATACTGTGGGTGAAACTGACAATGCTAACTAAAGCTGGCTATAAATACATTTTCATGTGTATTGTTAATCTGTTATGTTATGATAAGAGGAGGAGTAGGGAGAAGTAGATGAGAGAGAGTGGGAGATTGTTCAAATCTCAGCTGTATATGCTTTCCTTATTGTTTGATTAACTTTCCTGCTCTGCTTTATTCAAAAAAAGTTTTATCAACAAATGCAGTTTTTTCATTATTTTTGCACTGGCCTGCCCACCTTACAAAAATTTAAATGGAAAGTAACTTGCACTTTAAATAATGTATTAACCAGGAACTTAGTTTTACTTTACTTGAGTCGGTTTCTATTGTAATTTTCACTTTTACCAGACTCATTTTTTATGGGAGGAAATATAATAGATTTTCAGTACTCTACCCACTACTGATGTGAAACCACACAGCCACACCATGACAAGTCTATAAGAGGAACATAAAGAAAAAGATGTGTACTTATCCAGTCCTTCTCAAAAATGAATCTACACAAACTAGACTTATCACCTTGCGGGTGTATGCATCCATGAACCAGTCAAGTTTCTCTTACGGTTTACATTCATGCCTGTGATAACATAAAATGCCTCACTCACATCTTCTCCCCAGCAGCACAGAACATCTATACAATCAGCACAGTTTCTAGTTGGCCACCCAAGGTTAGTGTCACCAATTCAGTATCCGACCAAATATCTCCCCTTCTGTTCCTGAGATATGGTGTTCAATAGTGTTTTGGCAGAACATTATGTCACAATAAAGTTGACCTTTGACCTTATGGATATAAATGTCATCACTTCTTTATTTTATCCTACTAGACATTTGTGTGAAATATTGTCATAATTAGCTTATGAATTCCTGAAATATGGGCAAAAACATGTTTTGTGAGGTCACAGTGACCTTGACCTTTGACCTCCAACCACCAGATTCTATTCAGGTCAACCTTGTGTCAAATTTTGACAAAATTTCCCCAAGGCCTTCTTGAGATATCACAAAATTCACAAAAAGACAGAATGAGAGACTGACGCAAGTAAGTCTAATCAGATCAGCCTTAAGTCAAAGTAACTGTTTGTGCCAAATTGAGAGATATTCTCCCCAGGTGTTCTTGAAATATAGTGATCATGAGAATGCGACAGATGATGTCACAGTGACCCTGAACTTTCAAGTAAGTTCATCCTTTAGTCAAAGTGGATGTTCGTGCCAATTTTAAAGATATTCTCTCAAAGTGTTCTTAAGATATCACATCCACATGGATGAGATGGACGCAAGGTCACAGTGACCCTGACTTTTGACCTTTACCCACCAAAATCTAAGCATTTCATTCTTGGGTCAGAGGGACAGTTTGTGCCAAATTTGAAGAAATTCTCTCCAAGTGTTCTTGAAATATCGTGATCACGAGAATGCGACAGACGTTGTCACAGTGACCTTGAACTTAGACGTCTGACTACAAAATTCAAGTCAGTTTATCCTTGATCCAAAGTGGATCTTTACCCACCAAAAAAACCATTGGGTCAGAGGGAAAGTTTATGCCAAATTTGAAGAAAAATCCCCCCAAGGCCTTCTTGATATCAAAAATTCACAAATTGAGGGAATGAGAGACCAACGCAAGTAACTTTTGACCAACAAACTCTAATCAGATCATACTTAATTCAAAGTAAATTTGAAGATGTTCTTCCCAGGTGTTCTTGAAATAATCATGAGAATGCGACAGACGATGTCACAGTGACCTTGAACTTTCAAGTTTGTGCCAAATTTGAAAAAAATCCCCTCAAGGTGTTCTAGAGACATCACGTTCTCGAGAATGGAACGGATGGACCTATGGACGGACAACCCAAAAACATGATGCCTCTGCCGGCTGTCACCAGCATGGAGACATTACAAATGCGCTGAAATGCAAGGGCATCTGATATTAAATGTCGTTCACTGTCGCCCATTTTGAATGAGTAGCATATATAAGAGCACACATGTAAGGGTACATACATCAGCAGCCACTTTCATGAGACCAACTGCTTAGATCTATTCCAAGCCAGCAGAAAGCTCCTAAGAGTCCTTGTCTCTTTCCTTCTCACATGCTGCTGGAGAAAACCCCTCACCCGATGCACTCCACTGTCTGCTCCCCTGCGTTCTCTTCTCCAGCCCTGTCCTCTCTGCCTGCTTATGTATTGATAAAGGTATTGCCCATGAAATATCAGGCCCTGTCTTCAAGTAATTGATTGTTTTCAGTCTGATAATACATAAACGTAGAGACTTGCGCTTGTCAGTTGTGCTCTAAAATAAATGCAGCCATAGATTTCCAATTAAAGGTGGCTGGCAGGGCTATTAGTTAGCTCTAAAGGTAGCTGTCAGGGAGCGGAATAAGCAGGGGTCTATAACCACCATGATAAGGCGGCTGTGAGAGGTGTATTTATCCAGCTCTGGACACGCAATCTCACTTCCAACAGCACAGACATAAGGAGCTCTATATGGAGTGTTAGGGTTGGGCGATATCATGATATATGTGGAACGATAGCGATCTGTCAACACCAGACATTATACTGTTTCTGCAGAAGTAGTTTTACCTTTGATACAGTATCTGCAGTAATATTAGGCCATTGAAGGTGATGCTGCAAATGAATAAGTAATCCTGCTTTATGGCAATATTGGGTTAACAGGATGTATGCATCAATATGATAAAAAAGCCTTGATTTATCAGGTATTTCATTCACTGACTTACATTTCCCTCCGACTATTTAGTATGTAAATGGTTCTTCAACTTAATTTACCCCCCAAAAATTACTGTACCATAGTAAACTTTACTATTGCAATATAAATCTCCGTTTATCATTGACTTGGAAATAGTAGTTTGACAAAATTATACATATTCTTACACTCAGTGTTCACTTACTAGCTTCTTTCTGGAGCTTTTTACTGCTTCCATCAGTGGACGGAATTTAATGAGTTGCTGTAAGGATAGCTCATCTGTCAACATGTGACCCACTTATGTGAGTTATGTCATTGCATCACATATAATGATGACGACCGTAACACCTGAGCAAACCTGAGACAGTGAGATGTGGTTGAAAGCTCCAGGAAGAGCTGGTTGATCTTATGTTAAAATAATTTTCATGTTAAAGAAAACCCAGGGGAGGAAGCATGCTAATGTCAGTGTCATGTTACTGGAATTAACTTGAATGAAGATGCACTGTATAACTGTATGTAAGTGAAACAATAAGTCTATTAAAAAAAAAGAAAATTATCCTGAAACTGATCATTTTAGTCATTTAGTAATTTTTCAAGCAGAAACACAACACATTATCTGGTTCAGATGACTTAAATGTGAGGATTTCACAGCCCAGTCGCCAGAATAAAATGTTGGCATTGTACATTTCTGCAAACCACAGATATTTTACAATTGTACATTTTATGCGCATGGTGTGGTGACAATGTCACGGTGACCTTGAACTTTGACCTCTGACTATGAAATTCAAGTTAGTGCATCTTTAATTCAAAGTGGATATTTGTGCCAGATTTGTAGAATTTCTCTCCAGGTGTTCTTGAAATATAGTGATTATGAGAATGCGACAGACGATGTCGCAGTGACCTTGAACTTGGACCCATTACCACAACATTCAAGCTAGTTTACCCTTGATTCAAAGTGGATGTTTGTGCCAAATTTGAAGAAATTCTCTCAAAGTGTTCTTAAGATATCACATCCACAAGGATGAGATGGACGCAAGGTCACAGTGACCTTGACTTTTGACAATTTACCCACCAAAATCTAATCGTTTAATCCTCAGTCAGGTCAATCCTTGGGAAAGTTTGTGCCAAATTTGGAAAAAATCCCCTCAAGGCGTTCTTGAGATATCATCAAAGTCACAAAATGAGAGACTGACGCAAGTAACCTTTGACCACCAGAGTCTGATCAGTTCATCATTGAGTCAAAGTAAATGTTTGTGCCAAATTTGAAGATGTTCTCCCCAGGTGTTCTTGAAATACAGTGATCATGAGAATGCGACAGACGATGTCACAGTGACCTTTAACTTTGACCTCTGACTGCGGAATTCAAGTTGGTTCATCCTTGATTCAAAGTGGATGTTTGTGCCAAATTTGAAAAAAAAAAATCCTCTAAAGGCGTTCTTGAGATATCATGTTCACAAGAATGGAACGGATGGACATATGGACGGACAACCCGAAAACATGATGCCTCTGGCCACGGCTGTCACTGGTGTGGAGACTGGAGCCAACTTGAAATGAAGATGCACTGTTTAATTGTATGTAAGTGAAACAATAATCCTATTGAAAAAAACATTAACCCAAAACTGATCATTTTAGTCATTTAGTAATTTTTCAAGCAGAAACACCACATTATCTGGTTCAAATGACTTAAATGTGAGGATTTCACAGCCCAGTCGCCAGAATAAAATGTTGGCATTGTACATATCTGCAAACCACAGATATGTTACTACTGTACATTTTATGCATACTGTATGGTGTGGTTCAGATGTACATGCAGGCCTGAGCTGAGTCTCTCATCAGGAGGAGGGAGGGCACGGTGGATGGTGTCACACCTTAGTGAGATGGTTGCCAAGCAGCAGACTAACACAAGTAGGTATTTTTTAATGATAGGTCAGGACATTTGCAGCCACGTTTGCAGCAACCAAACCGGGTGTTTAAGTCAAAATGTGATGTTTTCAAAACCATAACCAAGCGGCTTTTGTGCTTAAACCAAACCACGTTAACCACAGTGTTGCTGCAACATGAAATTTATAACTGTAAGAAAAAGAAATGTAAAGTTTCAAAATATACGCCACATATGAAATGTACAAATGTAACTTATCTGTTTGCAGAAATGCCGACATTTATTTTGGCAATTGGTTTGGGATTTCAGCCTTTTCTCTTCAGTATTATATTTTAGTAATTTATAATCTTTCACATTTGTAATTGTTCTTACCGGTTTTATTCTCTTTTATATTTGTGTACATTTTATATTGCTATATATTTGTGTGTCATGCTTTAATTTTGCACAGCACTTTGGTCAATTGTGGTTGTTTTAATGTGCTGTATAAATAAACATGATTTGATTTATTAATCTAAATTGCTCATTTCCTTCTGGACTGCTGGTTGGAAAAAAACAAGCAACTTGAACATATTTTTTTTTCACATTTTACGGACTAAAAGATAGCTATAACTGTCAGATAAATCAACAATAATTATTTATTGCAGCCTGATCTGTAAGGCAAGCAAATATGTATTGGTAAAATAAAGTGTTCACTCTTCAGTTACCATCCAGTGGATATTACATGCATCTTTAACTTAAAGTGGAGCCAGAATCTAGCGGTCCATCTGCTTCATGGGCTGACATTTGAGCTGTGTGCCCTGAAATGCCCTTTCTGTGCATCACTTTTGTACTGAGGAGTTATTTGCATTTTTTTTGGCGTGTTAGCTCGAATACATTTTCTCACTCTCCTGTGACCTCTCACATCAAAATGACATTTTTACCCCCAGGACTGCTGCAGCTAACCGGGTGTTTTTTGGGTCATTGCACCACTCTTGGTAAACCGCCAGAAATGCCAGAAAATCAAGTCTTCCTGAGACGCTAGAAGCGGCATATTGAGCTTTTGCAAACAGCGAATTGTAAGTCACAGACTCTGTTTATTTTAACATTTAGTTGAGGAGAAACTGATGGTCTGCACTCATGTAAGACTCAGTCTAGACGGAGAGGACAGTGTGTGCCAGATCACTTAGTTACTGACTATATAGTCTGTCACGTAATAAAGATGATCTAATGACTGAAATTGGCTGGAAGTGATTGTGAAGTGAGGATGAGGAAGAGACAGAGGAAGCGTGTAAGGGAACAAATGAGCGAGGGCAAGTGTGGAAGAGAACAGCGAGATAGCCACAGGAAATTTGAAAGAGAAAGTCAGAGAGAATGAGAGAAAGAGAAGTATGTGTCTATTGGGAGAATGAGTGTCCCTTATCACTCTGTCCCGTGGGGTCGGCTGTCACCCCCATTTCTGGATAACAAGGCACTTCCAGCTTCATTTCAGCCATTCCTCAAAAAAAAAAAGCCTGTCTTGCAGTGGCAGATGAATCCATACAGCCTTAGACACACACAGGGTTAGACTACATGTAGCCTTACTTCTCACACATGATCCCACAGCGTGGAGATGAAGGGGTTTACAGAAAGATATGATCCTGTAGCCTGTTTCCAGAAGCTTCTAACCATGTCTCCCTGTCTGCAGACTGTGCTGGCGCATTCATCTGAATCCCTATCACACACAAACACCACAGATCTGATCTTGTTTATTTGATTCTCAAATCGAACCGATGTCTCAAGAATCGCCTCGGGTCAGCTCTGAAAAGAGACGCCGCCTGTTTAAATATTCCATAAAGTCTATGCATACTAACACACAGAATCAAACCCACGTCAAGTCATGTGAGGTCTCACTCAATCAGCAAGGACATCATTTGGGAAGAGGGGAGGTGAGGTAAAAACAACAACAACAAAAAAAAACAAGATTCAGAGACAAATTTACTTCCACCCTCACAAACAAAGTGTCACTCAGCTCTTGAGTACAGCTCCTTCATCAGGCGTACATTTTATAGAGACTGCTGTTGTCACGGAAACGATAAGTTTGAAGCATTAACCCGTTCCATCAAGCCGCACCAGCCTCCGAGCTGTCTCCCTCCCTCTCTCTTGCACACACACACGCACACACACTAAAAACTAATCACCACTTTCTTCACAAATCCCTCCTCATAGATCTCTCACTGCTCTCTGGGGACTCTCCACAGCGTATTAATCAACGTAATTGAAATAGTTGATTACATCACTTCACGCCTCATCCCGGTTTAAGGGACTGTGTGTGCAGCAAGCATTAAAGACGTAGTAAAAGAATACCGAGATGCTGTGGTGTATATGCATATCTGTGGCTAAAAGGCATTAGCGCAGATGCCATAAAAGAGTACACTAGACATAATAACTACGACTGTCTCCACTACAGAGCCATTACTCACACACTTCTTCAAGGAAAGAGCAAGGGCATTAATACTTTGACGCACACTTACATTACAAAAGATATCCCTGGAAACCAAGTCTGTAAAGTGCTGGAGCGTAAAGACACAAGGTCGTGGTCCAATATCTAGCAGAGGCCAAAAAATACTTTTTAAACAGCACAAATATGGGGGTAATATTCTGATATAGCTTTAAACCATATTTAGCCGAGTGTGTACTCGGAAATGTATGCATATATTTTCTCCACAGCAGCCATACTCTGCATTAAATTTCATCCTTGAGGAATTTACATAAGATATTAAGGATTCATTTAGAGGCAAAACTGACCTGTTAAAGACGATGCTGACCAGTGTAATGCTTTTATAATGTCTGTAAACCATTTGAGTGCAAATATAGACCAAATCACAATGTTACTTTTTTTTTTTTGCATCAATCGGTTAGTTTTTAGCCACCTAAATGAATGGCCCACCTAATAAAATCAATATCTCTTTAAGTGTACCCTATATTTAGAATATTTCCACCACCTAACTTTGCCGTTAGACAGCCTTTTCCAACAGGTAACCAAAGTTATCTCAAACCCACCAAACTCCATTGACTAAAACAGCAATTTTACTGGACTACCGCTGCCTCGATCAGTTAGTTTAAGGTAGGTGGGTCTTTTTTGGTGATTAAAATATGTTTTTCTGCGCCCCCCATCCACAGCAGTACATTGCTTAACCTGCGTGATGATAGATTAGGTTTAACAAAGACACTTTTACTGGTTAAAGTCAATATAATTTGATAATCGTTGCCCCCGAGGTGAAGTCCGACTATACTTTAGCTCTCTAGGAACTCACTGGACCTATTACACCGCAGACGATTTGCTAACTGTAGGCCTGTATGGTTTAAGCAGATCATTGCGAAGACAACACAGAAGCTCGGGTGAGGTGAAAGGGATCAGCACATCAGTGAATGCAGTAACCCTGGTACGTGCTGCTGCCAGGGTGAAAAGATGTGGCAAAACAACTCAACTTTAAGTCAAATATCCAAACAGCTATCAGATGGATTGAATTTTGGTTCAGACGTCCAAGTTCCACTCAAGATGAACTGCAATAACTTTGGTGATCCCTTAATTTTTCATCAAGCACCGCCATCAGGTAGCAATTTCCGTTTGTCCAGTACTTTTGTTTAGGACCTGTCCAGGTGCCAACAATGTGCTGACTGTGTGAATATGTCACAGTGTGCACTCCTAACCTGCCATACAAGCCTTCTTCTGAGTTCACCCAGTAGATTTCTACTCACCCTTTCTCTCCACCACACCTACCTGCCAGCCTATCACCTGTCCACACATCTCCAGCTTCTGCTTCTAAGCTAACTCCCTTATCACTCCCAGTCTATATACTATAAAGACTCCATTCTCACAGACTGTCATGGCCAGATTGTTCTTTGCCATATCCATTCAAGATTTTCCAGCACTTATCCCCAAACTGCTTCCTCGTTGCCGACCTCACCTGCCTCTGACTCTCCTGCTTCATCTGCTCCCCAGTAAACCACTCAGCCTTCTGTCCTCCACCAAGAGCTCTGTTTCCGCCTTCCTGGTTTCTGTTTGCCTGTTTACCATGGCTATGTGGAGAGACTGTCACTCAGCTCTCCATAGGGAGTTTACCTGCTCTTCTTCCATTGGTTTCCTGAACGGTGGATTGCCTCACCATGTGGCTGCACATTCCACCTCTGTGTATGCGCCACAAAATCAACTCTTCATCGCCACTGGTTGTTAGGCTTTTCGCCAGAGCCATCCTGCCTACAGCCGGCTCCACACAGGTGTGTTGGTTCCCTAATGTGTAGTCCTGGTTCCAGATTCCCTGCTCGCCTGACATCGCCTTCTGCTTACTCCCTCACGGTACCATTGCTCAATATCGAACTGCTTGCTTCGTATGTGTGTGTGTGTGTGTATCCGGTGGACACTGGCTACTCACCTGCTTTTGGCCTCGGAAAGCTCAGAGCCAGGATATTGACTGTCCCAGTTGTTTCACCTGTCTGCTCACTCAGGGTTTATCAAAGAGGTGCATTAAAGTTCATTTTGTCCTGCCTGTCATCGGTGCTGCTCTTGGGTCCTACACTCAACTGTTACAGAATATGAGTAAAAAACAAAGCGACACAGACAGAAATGTCTATTCAGGAGCTTACTGTACATAAAAACATGTATAGAAACCTCATTTTTTTCCTTAAGATAACAGAGGAGCCATTTATCATTTATGTACATTTCTATGCTGCAAGGGAGGAGTTCAAATCTACTGTTGACGTCCCAAGTGTCTCTGACTACAAGATCCATATGCCACTGGCCCAATCACCAGCTAATGATTGGCTAAAAGACCAGGAATTGTGAGGGATGCACTTCCTACAAACACAGGCCCTCTTTGGCTATTGAGGCCATAACAACAGCACAGGAAGCACCTATTGGCTCGAGTGAGGTGTCAATTAAAAGGTCAGGAGTTCACCAACATTTTCCACATATCACCATTCACACAAAAGAAATTATGGATAATATGTGGAGAAATATGTATGTTTGAAACAATGCATTAGCAGTCCTTGGATATCTATGGATGTAATAATTTGTTTAAATATTTAGATCGTCTGGATGTTTGGGAATGTATGAGCACTGTTTTTGTTGGCATATAATCGATTGTGATAATGATTCATACGTGAGTTATAAGTGTTTGTTTGTCATTTTTCTGACAGAATTGTTTATTGAACCTGCTGTGGTGGTTGTCTCTTGAAGTGGTCCACATCAATCGAACGTCAAGGAGTGTAACTTTCAAATGGTAGGCTGTATTAGTAAACATATCATAATCATCAAATAAATCTTAAATTTCTGAGAGGATGATTAGATGGCGTAGCGCATCCAGGGTGAATGTGTTTACATTTCCACCACGTGCTGACATACAGATGGTATAATAATATATTTAAAAAGCAGTTCTGTTTCTGGCATTAGAATCAAAAAGTAGTGCATTGAGTTGAAGCAAAAACGACTAACAACATTAGAAACACCATTTAATGAACATAATTTCAAAACTGAAATATCATAAAATGCTTCATTTAAGTATTTCAAACTTTCAAGCTTGTTAAGCGCACTCTAAACACACTCCCAACTGTGTGTTTGTTACACTAAAAAAGAGCAAGAAAAAAAAAGGTAATCCCTCTTGTCAGGGTGAAAGTACTGTATTTCTTCACTTCCCTTCTTCCATTTGCCCTCCCAATTCATCTTCCTCGTATCGATTTCTGGCTTTATACTATTTTTCAGAAGACCACAACCACTCAGCCGTAACCTTTTGGCCTGTAATGTCTCTATGCCTCACAAGTAGCGAGATAATTGTTCTTTTTTATACTTACCTTGTGCCAACGCAAGAGTATAACCAGGGTCTTTTGGGTGATCCTAGAAAGACATATTTATGCAAAGAAATACTTATGGTCGTCAAGGGTATATAGGTTGCTCTCAATTAATGTGACTGATCTTGAACTATGAGGAAAACACCAAATTAAAGAGACCATGAGTAGCATTAAATAGACTATGTAGACAATTGTTGAAATGCCACTGTATCTCATTATTTAGATATGTGTTGTACATCATGTTGTTATGAAACAGTTTAGCCTGTAGCAAACTTAACATGCACAGTAGCTGGCAAAGAAAATGAGGCAAACGAGAAAAACAGTATGTACTATGGTATACTGAAGTTAAAGAATGTTTCCCTGAGGCTTTTTGCATGCTCAAAATGCACTAGTTGTATGACACATCATCGTATTGCGAATCAATATTTTGCTCTTGATTTATAACAAAGCAACCAAAAAGTAGTTTTGGACAGAAAATTGATTGCTTTCTCTTAATAGCTGGAAGGTTTTCACTGTAAAGTTGCTGCAGAAAAAAAGAACAAAGCACAGCAAAGGTTATCTGCTCAGGAATCAGTGATGTCCTTATCTGTTAGTCGTACATTGCATAAAACTACATTGAAAAGGGAATATGTCTAGATGAGAGGATAATGGAGTCCACAACAAATGTAAATTCTGTCAGTTCAGAGCACAAACTGCTCCAGTGGTCAAAACTGAGCCGAGAACTGAGGTGAAAATTTAGTAGACAGCTTGTTCTCTACCTGTAGGTGATAGAACTATGATAAACACTGCTCAAAAAATTAAGGGGACACTTAATCTTCACAGTGTAACAAGTCAGTTAAACTTCAGGGACATAAATCTGTCCATTTGGGAAGCACACATGATTGTAAATCAGTTTCACCTGCTTTGGTGCAAATGAAAGTGACAACAGGTGCAATGGAGAGACAGAAAGGGAGTGGTGGCCACAGACTGTTGCTCTCTCCTTATCTTTCCTGACTGATTCTTCCCTACTTTTGTGTTCTACTAGTGTCCTTGTCACTACTGCTAGCATGAGGTGGTACCTGCTGTCTAATCAGGTTCCACAGGCAGTCCAGCTCCTCCAGGATGGTACATCCATACATGTGGTTGCAAGACGGTTTCCACAGTCTCAAGAGCATGGAGGAGATACCAGGAGATTGGCCGTTACATATAGAGAGCAGGACAGGGCCGTAGAAGGGCATCAACCCAGCAGCAGGACAGGTATCTGCTCCTTTGTGCGAGGAAGAACAGGAGGAGCACTGCCAGAGCCCTACAAAATGACCTCCAGCAGGCTACTGGTGTGTAAGTTTCTGACCAAACTGTCAGAAACAGGCACCATGATGGTGGCATGAAGGGCCCGACGTCCTTTAGTGGGACCTGCGCTCACAGTCCAGCACCGTGCAGCTCGTTTGGAATTCACCAGAGAACATCAGAATTGGCAGGTCCGCCATATGCGCTCTGTTCTCTTAACAGATAAGAGCAGCTTCACACTGAGCATGTGACAGGCATGACAGAGTCTGAAGATGCTGTGGTGACATTACGGTGCCTGTAACATACCACCACAGACTGTCCAGGAGCTCACTGATGCTCCAATCTAGGTCTGGAAGAACCACCCCCAGGACACCATCCGCCGACTCATCAGGTGCACGCTGGTGACATACACACTGCTGAGTCACATCATGAGTTGCTGTGATAAAATTCACGCAAGTTGGATCAGCCTGTGATCTCAATTTTTTTTACTTTGATTTTTGGTGTCATTTTGAATCCAGCCCCCAGTGGGTTGATGATTTTGGGTTCCATTGACCATCATTATGTCATTTTGTTCGCAACAAATTAAACAATGTACATCAGCAAAGATTTTCAACTTGAATTATTTGTTAATCAAGATCTGACGTGATTTAAATGTTCCCTTAATTTCTTGAGCACTGTATAATTACACCCCTTCTAGCGACAAATAAAGGTCAAGGTCTGAGCCATAATAATATTCCTGAAATTGTAAATAATCCTGTTAGACAGAGGTGCCAGGAGAAGAACAAAACAACACCTCAGTAGACAGCAATAGTTTTTAGAGCAATTAAAGGGATTAGAAGAGACAGGAAATGATTCAGAGGGGAGATGGTGACATGAGGTGCTTTTTGAGGAGATGGGTTTTAAGCATAAACAGAACAATTGAGAACGACTTTGCTGTTGTGAGGGGACTGAGAAGGTCATTGACAACAACTAAGAATAGAACGACATTGCTTGAATTAAAGGTTATTGTTAAGCAGGAAATGCTTGATAATATTAGAAATGTAGTGGAAATATACAGGTCATTGTTCCAAAAGACAAATAGATGTTTTAATTTATTTCCGCCATTTTCTTTTCGGGAGTAAGCTGACGTTTGGGGAAATACCCTTATTCAATTTCCTGGTGTCTGTTCAATATGAAGCTGGAGCCAGCAGACAGTTAGCTTAACACAAGGACAGGAAACGAGGAGAAACGGCTAGCTCGGGGGCGAACTGTGGGACTATTGCTTTTTGCCCAAAATGTAAAACAACTCCCTCAACATTTTTATCTCATCATAGATGGGACATAAATGTTGGCATGCCTTTCTGTAAACGACGGATATGTTACATTTGTACATTTCTAAAGTGGCGTACATGTACATGTATATGGGTGGAGTTCTTCATCAGGAGGTGGAGGTAGCGATTTTACAACTAAACTTGGTATTTTAAGCCAAAACATGATCTTTTCCTGACCATAACCAAGTATTTTTTGTGCCTAAACATAACCAAACATTAACCATAACACTGCCAAAACATAAAGTTTCAACCTTTTCACTACATTATAATGTACAAATGCTACTATTGTTTGCAGAAAATGCCAACATTTATTCTGGTGATTGGGTTGCCTATCAAGTCAAACAGAGGCAGGTACTGTCAACGTACCACAAACAATCTTTTCTATAATTCATTAGTGTAATTTCCCCATCTATCTATCTATCTATCTATCTATCTATCTATCTATCTGTCTTTCGATCTATCTATCTAAACTACGCACAAAAAGTAAGAAAATTTGTCTTTGGTAGATTATTTCTTTGTTGTAACAATGCTTCTTGGCAATAAATCTTATACTGTTGGAAAGCCTGTTTATTTCCCTTTCAAATGGTGCCAAATTTGTAAGGAACATGCATTTGTGGGATGAGCAGCAAAGCTGAGTATGTGGGTTGGGCCCATGAAAAATTTGCCAAATCTTCTCTGCCAATGCCAAACAGCTTTTTTTTTGCTGTTGCTATTGACTCTTGTTTTAGGCTTGTGGTACCCCCAGGTGCTGACAATAAGGTGCCTGATTGGCACCTGATCCCAAGAAGACGGCACCCCAAGAAGATCCTTTCCTCATCCTGTCAGCACTTAGGAACCGTAGGCAGTCTTCTACAGATTTGCAGGTAAGGTCTGCAGGAAGAAATGGCCAGCGGCTCTCTGCCCAGAAAATCCGGAAATGACTGCACACAGCCAATCTCCGGTCTCATAGGGCTGCCAGGAGGCCTGCCATGACTGCCCTTCACCGCCAGGCCCGTTTGCACTGGTGTCTGCAACACGTGCACTGGAACCTGAACATGTGGAGGAATGTTATGTTCACGGTATAAGATTTATTTTCAAGAAGCATTGTTACAACAATGAAATAATCTACAAAACACAAATGTCCTGACTTTTTGTGCTTAGTTTATCTATCTATCTATCTATCTATCTATCTATCTATCTTATTGCTGTTTATATCTTAGAAAATCACACATAATTACAGTGATTGATTTCTCTGAGAGTTTATACATGTGATTATATTTTTCAGACAGTTTTTTTTATGAGGAATTAGAGCCACATGCTGCATGTTACAGAAAACATGGTGATTACATGAGATGATCTGCTTCCCCACTAAAATTGCACAGTTCCTTCTTGGCTGCTTTTATTTTTATATAATGAATCACAAGACGTTCGCTTTTAAGGTAGACTATGCCTTGTTTGCTTTTGGCCTCCTCAAGGACAAAAGAGAAGCATTTGGTGGTTTTTATTTTATGTTGCTATTAAATGTTTGTTTGTTTGTTTGCTGCTTGTGCTGAATAAGTGACGGAAATGATGTGATTTTAGCATGGCTGGTTCGAAGGGTTTATAGGGTCTGGGACCTTCGGGATGCATTTCCAAGCTGTGCAGCATATGTTACCATGGAGATCTACCCAACAAGTACTCTAATCTAAATCACGAAGTAGTTTCTTTGTCTTTTTCTTCAAAAACTAGCTTTATGAGCATTTTCTAATCTGACATCCCTGTTTCTTTTTTTATTGTGTGTGTGTGTGTGTGTGTGAATGCTTTTCAGCATGCCAGGTCCAGCCCTCAGGATGTTTTCTGCTGCCATTTTTTTAATATTATTTCCGTGAGCCTATACCTCGGGCCATACATGTTGATAACAAGCTGTTTGGTCCCAGGTGGCCCAAAACCCTTTTTGTGGGACATATTTCTGACAAAATGATGTAAAAGCAAATATTAAGGTATTACAGTAGCATAAATTGTCATTTTGTCTGTTTTAAAATATCACCAACAACATCCTCCAAAAAGACAAATAAAAAAAGAAATCACTGTTTGCTTGACAATTTCTCTTAAAGATGATTATTGTCAAGCACTTAGTGGTGAATGTCACTGCCTCCCTCTTACATAAAAACTTCCGAAGTACATAAGGTTTACTTAAGTTTACTTGCCAGCAATGTGAATGTAGAAATGTTGAGTAACCCAGAGTTTTATCTTGGAAATGTACATGATGGGATGACAGAACGATTTGTGTTACTGGATTTTGTAAATTGAATTGAATTGAATTGAAAGATTCATTATTAGCATAATCACCTATATGGCCAATATTTCAGCAGCTGCTTGGCAGATGTGGACAATATTTAAACCATTTAAACCATTAAAATATCAATCATATGAGTGTTTTCTGGTCTGTCACCTCAATGGTTAGTATTTGGCTAAGTTTGGCCGACTAAAACACATTGGTTAATAATCAAAAAGATAATGGTTAAACTTAAAAAAAAGTTACGGAAATATTATTGTAAAACAAGAGAGTCTACAGCCATGTTAGTGGCCCTGTAAGGCTGTACTATATGCTCACATGCTCATAATGGTTATGTTACTATGCTGATTTGCGTTTAACGTATCAGCATTCTCACATTTGCTAATTAGTACTAAACACAACATACAGCTGAGGCCGATTGATAAACAGATAGATATCATGTAATTTCACCAAAAACGACATGGTGATGCCAGAGGATTGACTTTGGAGATCACCAAAGGCACTAGATGAAAAGTCAAGAGCCAAACTTTACAAACTAGTTTTTTCCAAACACAAGGGGGCAAGAGGAAGAAGAGATGGATCGAAGGTAGCGTGGGCACTGACTCCTATAGCATGTACAGCATGTGGTTTGGGTACAAGCTAGTGTCACACTGACCTGCTTCAGTCATCGAAGCTGCCTCTCACAGGGTTTCTGACAAGCCTGGATTAACATCAAGTGCACAGGTATGACAAGCCCCAGTTGAAGGCGATTGTCTCCTTGCTGTCAAACATCCCAAATCTCCTCTTCCCCGACGTTCTCTTGTCTTTCTTGTATCAAAGGAAAGTAGTAAGGGAGAGGCGTAAAGTACTTGAGACAAGTGGAAGTTATTTGGGATGCAAAAAGTCTGTCCTTGTCATTCTTGTTGCTGTTTACGAGATCCTTTTGGAGTTCACTCTTGTAGTTAGATATGCCCCTTCCACAGAGTAGAGAGGTAGCCATAACTGAGTCCAGAATTTCATGTGAGGCAAAAAAATAAATAAATGATGAATCAACAACATTTAGAGGAGAGTGGATATTCTGCACACATCTTTCAGCCGATAAGTTGTTGTGGACAGCTTTGTCTTTTTTTTGATACTGCAGCATTATGTATAATGCATGTCCATTGAGATATAGACATATTCTGCAGGCATTACGCCTGTGGCTATGTTCATTATTTTGTGTGTTTACAATCGTGTGTCACCGGGCGAGTGTGTGTGGGAAAAGGTGGGAGGGTAGATGGTGTTTATTTTGCCGAAGATTCTTGCAGTCGACAACCAAAAACACTTGCATGCGCACAAAAAACAACAACTTCTCAAAGGTTCTAATTACATGACAAATGAGCGCCGCTTCCCAAAGTCACAGCACAGACTCAGCGTCTGACTTTCCCGGCTCCATTCATCTTGAAGAAGCAATGCGGGGCTGGTTTAAGACGATGTTTATGCAGAGTATACACTGGCTATTATTCACACTGTGCTGGATAAACAGGCCGATAGTTTAACTCTGCAAACTATTTGTCCTTGCTCCTCAAGTAGCTTTTGAATGCCGTTCAGATATAAAGAACATTACTGAGAACCAGCAGGGAGAACAATAACAGACAACACTGTTGACACTTAACTCTACAGTCCACAGATTTTCAACCAGGTGGCACCAGTGTTGCCAACTTGGCCACTGTCTTGCTCGATTTAATGACTTTTTGAATCTTAGATCTTCATTTCTACAAAGCAACTACCAACAAATTTACTGACTTATTTAGACCATCAGGGAAAAAGTGAGCAATATATTCAAATATATGACATTGTAATTCATCCCAATGCATGCTGTTCAGAGTCATTGCAGTCCATGGCTCCTCCGCCAACAGCCCAGAGTCTCTCCCGCTCTCTCCTGTGTAGAGAGCGGGAGAGAGCTATTGAGAGAGAGCTACTGTGGTAAAAATAAATAAATAAACAGCGTAGGGTGCCAATATCCACTTTTAAATAAGGGTAGTGTTGGTGCAAGATTTTGAGTCTGGCCCTCACAGATACACCCTTCCTACCCAAGGGGCGGCGCTAACTGAGGCAAATTAAATGCCGCTGCACGCAGTTGGATAGCACAATAGCCAATCAGAGCAAAAAACAAGGTGACATATTCACTGCAGTAAGCCCCATTTGTTTGCCGACCAGTGGGGCTATATGATATATTATGCTTTTGCCGTATCCCGTCGACAAAATGGCAAAACATCCTTCCTGGTAGCTGTCGTCATCATGTTACGCCCACCCAGAGCCTGCCTCTGTCAGATAGATTGATCTGATTGGTCCGATGGCGATTCAACGGGCTCTGCTCATCGGGGCCGGATTCCCGTGCAGAGCAAATTCGAATTTGCTAGGGGTGGGGCATCTGGATTTCCAAGTTAGCATGGTTACTGACTTTAACTGACAGGGCTCTGGAGGTACATCAGACAGAACAGGCTGGAAATCATTGCTGGACACACAATTGTTCTTGTTGCAGTATATCTTGTTTCAGGAGTCTTTGCTGCACATAAAGTCAAGTAATCCTTTAATAAGGCCTCCTCCCTCTGAGGTTGAAGTTCTCCTGAAACATGTATCTTCACCTGTGGAGTTCTTCCAAAATAACTTAAAAAGACTTAAAGACATGTTTTCATGAATATCTTTCATATCAGAACTGCACGAGCAATCAAAACCTAAAGTGTCTTAACCATAAATGATTGCTTCCACAAACAAGATGATTTGAGAATAACAACAGTGGTATTTAAGCAGGTGTGGGGAATAAACACAGTCTAATTAGGGCAGGACACCGGGAGATTGATGTGGAGACAGTGGAGAGTTTCAGCCACCTGTTTGTTTCCTCGCCATTTTCCATCGCCAGTTCCTCCAGCATCCACTCGGCAATCACAGGCAAGGTTAAGATATTCAACTCTAATGAAAATCAGGAAGCTGACATCACGTCAAACTGCATTTTCTCATGCTGTGTCGTATTCCATCATATCAGCGTAAAATCAACTGTCGGTTGACCTCTCTGGCATTGCTACAGCAGGATTTTGGCAGATGAGTTGGAGGAAAACGACAAACTGTAGAAAAAAAGGAGCAACTGGAGCGAGTGGATTATTAAACTGACAAAAAATGACGCTTGATTGCTGATGACTGAGACTCAATGCCAATGCAAGAGACAATTATTGGCAAAATTACAGGAGTAACAGGCTATTAGCTTGCAAGTAAAAGAAAGTTGGAATGATAAACAATCAACTTGAAAATATCTATTTTAAGTGGCCCAACCTGAAGGCAGAAAGCTGATATATTGTTATGAATGAAAATGTCACCAATCCAGACACCCTAGCAGGTGATGGTACACTGGCTAACGTTTGAGGGGGTGGGGGGACCCATAATGCAGATGGTGAAAATTAAACTGTCACTCACTTAAAACCCTGCAATTCATAGTTACACATTTTATGAATAACAATGACAGATTGCTGCAAGAGCATGCCGGAAGATTTGATGGCTCCTGAGTAATGAGAGTGTGAGAAGAATCTGTTGATGCAGCGTCATAAATTTTAAGCACAGCGAATTCCTCCCTCAGCTTGTGGCGTTTTACATCTCAGATCATGGTACAATCATGATGCAATAAGCTCCTCACGAGTAAAACGATGTAATTGGGTTGAGAGTGCACGGCTCTTAAAAAACATTAAAAAAAAATAAAATAATTGATGCACTAAGATAATATACTGTGTGTCAGTTGATTTGTGCTGTGCTGAGAGGTTGGAGGTAATTTCTGAGAGCTTCTTTCAGAAGCGAAGAAGCAGTAGGGTTGAGCGATCGCTTCAATTATGCACAAACTCGAGGACAGGCCTTACATGCACATGTGTCATTGTTATGACAAAGAACAGACAGAGAGAGGAGGTGGATGAAATTATTGTCTTATAATTACATATGTCCCGCACTCATTATAAGTGCAGGTCATGATGCTGACAAATTCTGCATGTCTTGATATGCATATTTATCTCTGGAAACAACAATCTGTTCAGCCATCTAAATCTGCTCATCCTATGCAGTGTCCAGAGATGCAGACAATCAAAAGTAAGTCTGACATTTAGGGAAATATGCTTATTCACTATGTGGCAGACAGCCAAATGAGAAGATTGATGCCACTTTCATTCTTGTCCATTAAGTATAAAGCTACAGCCAGCAGCTGGTTGCTTAATCTAGCATACAGACAGGACACTAGCATGGTTCTGTAAAAATCTACATACCAACAGGTATGGCCAATTTGTTAATCCATGCAAACACAACTCACTGTTCTATGGTGGCTATGTGCTGCACTTTTTCTTAGCTAGTAGTTGGCAGGCAACCAGCAGAAACTCCAGAACACTACTGGTTCAGTCAGGGACACTTTAGTCAAAGAAAACTGGATTTCCATTTCCAGTATTATATTTGGTGGTGTGGCTCTGTTCTGGGGCCTCTGTGCCTTTCCTCGGGCCTACGTGGAAAGCCTGAAGCAGGGAGAGCACACACCTGTCTGCCCTTCCATGCGTCTACAGAGTAAGCCTAAGGGGCCATACACATTAGGGCTGCAACTAACGATTATTTTCACTGTCGACTAATTTCTTCGATTAGTTGACTAATCATTTTATTGAAAAATGTGTTAAAATGCTGAAAAATGTTGGTCTGTCTCTCCCAAACCCCAAAATTATGTCATCTAATGTCACTCACGCCAAAGGGTTTTAGTTCACCGTCATGGGAGAGTGTGTAAAGCTGCCAATATTTGAACGTAAGAAGCTGCAATAAGAGTATTTTGGGGTACTTTTGTAGTACTTTTCTATGAAAAATGACTCAAACCGATTAGTCGACTAATCGTTGTAGCCCTCATACACATGCCACGTCTTTAACTGCCTGGAAAACGCAAAGTCAGGCGCTGAGCACTACTCTTGTGCCTCTTTTGATCCAGCTTTCAAGAGCACGGCAGCAGGTTGTGTCTGAGGTTGCAAAGCAACCTCAACAAGAACGGTACCATAGCCCATTTACCTGAATTCCTGAGAACAGAGCTGACCTTCCTGGAGTCTATAAGTGTGTAGGCCTATCATCTGTGGGGCAGATGTAAAGCTCTGGCAGCCCTGCACTAACATGATCAACTTCTCCTCCATATTTACCACAGACTGATATTTAGGGAAGAAGGAAAAGCTATCCTTCAGCTGTGAATGGTTGTTCCTCATCACATGACACCCGGTGCGTGCTGCTGCGTTCCAAAAGTTGAACTGGGTTTATCTCAAAGCGCAGCCATCACTCCCTAAAAAATGGGCACCTGCCACGCGTCAACATTGAAAACAATGTATTTGAAGGTGCTAAAAACGTGGCATGTGTACAGCCCCAAAGGCAGGGAGAGCAGCAGCAAAGACCCCCGGGAACAGAACAGAGCAGCATCATTGACAAACAGAGATGACATTGATAAGTCAGACATAGTCTCGCCACCAGACAATCAGAGATCTCCGCCTTCTGATAGTCTGGGGACACTCCTTTCTAAAGTGTGTTTAGCACACCGGCGAAAACGGCCGGCAACAAAGCAACGCCTCTTGCATTTTTGAAAAGGACACGCCTTCTCGGAAATGTGCGCTCCTCCTTTTCTCGTCCGCAAGGAAACAAACACACAGAGAGCTTGAAAATGGATGCCGAGAGATTTAACTCCGTTTTATCAAACGTGTGCTCATCCGTGAAGAAAATATTTTTTCCAACGGATGTCTTAGTGACAACATTATTGAGCTAACTGGAGTAGTTTCATGTCGTATCCGACAACGGG
>NC_065527.1:12388894-12391601 GCF_006386435.1 Epinephelus moara
CGCAAACGCGACAAACATCCACTAACTTTGATGGCGTTTTCTGTGAGCACGGCTGAGCCATTTTGTACCGCTACACGTGTTTCTAGTGGGACTGTGTTTACAAGCACAAGAGTTCAGTGAGCCACCGAAGGACCGCCCTGCAGATTTACTATTGGTTCTGCAACGTAGGGAGTTTTTTTAAACTCTGAAATTGTATCCGCCCATCTAAACACAAAATCAGGGAGAAAGTCATCAGTCTTTAGTTAAGCAAAGCGTCTAAAGACTGACTTGTGAGTCTAAGTCAGACACAACATGAAAAGGAGGAGCTGGGGTGGAGGCAGGTTGCAAAGCAGCTTGAAGAGGAAGCAGCAACAGTAGGCAGGCCAGAGCAGTTTAAATAGGGCGCCATGAATGAGAATCACATTGGTTGCATAGAAAGGAATCATGTGATCTATCAATCAGCTGCTCCATCTGTTGATTGGCTGTTTGAGATCAGCTGATGTAGCTGGGATGTGAGCTGAGCTTGACATTGTGTCCTATGCTCAATTTGTGGCCAAGAAATAGACAGGAATCTAACCACCCTGTGAAACAACGAATCGTCCCTTTTATGCTTCATCTGTAGCCTTTGGGCAGAGCCAGGCTAGCTGTGCTAAGCTAAGCTCAAAGGCTTCTGGCTATAGCCTTGTATTTAACATACAGATGTGAGAGTGGCATCAATCTTCTTATCTAACACTCCACCAGAGATCAAAGTGTATTTCCCAAAATGTCAAACTATTCCTTTGAGGTTCAGTAAGCTTGAAACAAACTACAGTGTACAACAATGTACTCAGTGCACACAAAACGTGTGTGAAAAATGAAACACAGAGTCGAAAAAGGACTTCACCCCATCTTATGCTCTCACTCTGCAAACCTGGCCAGTGGCCAATCGACAAAAGTGAGCACGACAGGTTAATTCTTTTAAAAAGTTACGCTTCACCTCGCCTGCATGTCTTTGGCCTGTGGAAAGAGAACTGTGCACCCAGTGGAAATCAACATGCAAACTCCACACAGAAAGGCCCCAGCCAGGC
The DNA here is from genome assembly GCF_006386435.1 of Epinephelus moara. Taxonomy (NCBI): domain Eukaryota; kingdom Metazoa; phylum Chordata; class Actinopteri; order Perciformes; family Serranidae; genus Epinephelus; species Epinephelus moara. Next base: position 12,389,941 of record NC_065527.1, read on the forward strand.
GATGGATTTTATCCCAGGAACCTCTCGCTGTGAAACAACAACTCTAACTAAATACTGAGCCACTGCGCCAACCAGGACCCGCACAGTGTTTACATAATTAGTGCAGTAGTGCATGTACCAACGGCATCGCATGTTTTAGTGTTGAAGCAGCAGATTGCTCATCAGTAAACATGATGACTGGCCTGTTCTTTCTGTTTTATCATCATAAAATCAATACTTTTGGATTCTGCAACTCTTCATATGAGTTATAACAGTGCCGGCTGCACACTGGAACAAACTCACACATACATATAGTTCATACACTGACTGCTCTCTCCAGCATGATGGAGAGCAGTGGTGACAAGCCGCAACCCAGGATGGATGGAGAGAGCAGTGAATTCAGCCCTGATCCTTCACCAGGGCACTCTGACTTTTCTGCTAAGATTTTTTTTCCTTCCTCCTCCTCCTCTCATTTCCTACCACCCCAATTCCCTCGCTACTGTACAGCCACTGCACAGCACAGTTTAAATCTCCGTCGAATTCTTAAGTACTTATTACAGAGTTCAAGAGCTTAGCTAGAGATGAAGCGGGATAGGATTGAGTGCGTGTGCATGTGTGTGTTTGTTCACATGAGGTCAAACAAAGGGAATGAGTGCAGCGTGTGCGTCCGTGCGTGTGCCTATGTGTGTGTGCGTGTAAGTAAGAACAAAACTTCCACGGGGCAAAATAAAAAGAGCAATGAGATCAGATGCCTCAAGGCAGAATGGTGGGAGGAGACAGAGGAAACGGAGCATTTCTTATTCTCCTCTTATCTTCACTTGAACTCGACAAACCTTCCTTTCAGATGCAAATGCAGCACGATTCAAAGAGAGGTCAACTTGTCCATGTGTCTCCTACTCTGCACCTCCATGAATAAAGATGCAGTTCAAACGTCCGCTGCTCTAAGCATGTACCACAAATGGTGATGGACATAAGAGGCCATGTAAGGGGAGAGACAGAAATGGAGACTGAATGGATAAAATTACTGCCAGGATAAAAGAAGTCTTTGACAAACAGCTTTGCTGTTGCAATGTCAGATAACGCTGGGTAAATTGCTCCACAGTAAACACTGACTATTCAGAATGAGACAGGTCTTTTAAACCACTCTTACAGTGTCTTCACGACATCGGCGACAGTTAAGAAACGCTAGGTTTGAAGGCAGTCGTATACCTCTGTGTAACCAGTAAAGTGGCAGTTACAGTTTATGTCCCTGTACGTCCAGAGTCATATGTAACCATAGAAATGCTTTGTTACATACTCATTCTGTGCATTTCCATTCCCTCCACACCAAACTGAAGTGGAAGCTATTGAGGAAGCAGGTTTAGTTCTCCCCTGCCTGACAAACCATTTACAAATCAGAAGTTTTTGGCGATGAGGTTCGACCAATATTGTTTTCAGATATTAGTCTGATACAGATTCTTTCATATGAATGTTCAGTATCTTTAAAATGGTAAATGGACCTGCATTTGCAGGGTTCAACGCTAAGGTTTTTTTTCACTTGCCCGGTCGGGCAAGTTGGTCACAGATCTACTTGCCCGAAGTCAGTTTTTACTTGCCCTATAAAAATTGTTTAACTTAAGTGGCTATCAAATAACAAAGACTGCAGTTATTTTTATGTTATGTAATCTTTATTCACACTGTAT
>NC_065527.1:12392381-12402239 GCF_006386435.1 Epinephelus moara
CTATCACAGGGCTGACACATAGAGACAGACAACCATTCACACTCACATTCACACCTACGGACAATTTAGAGTCACCAGTTAACCTGCATGTCTTTGGACTGTGGGAGGAAGCTGGAGTACCTGGAGAAAACCCACGCTGACACAGGGAGAACATACAAACTACGCACAGAAGGGCCCTTCTGTTCCTGAGTTATGATGCTAAATATTGGCCAGAAAGGTGATTATGATTTCACAGAGAAGCTGACCTTTGACCTTTTGATATAAATGTCATCACTTCATCATTTTATACTGTTAGACATTTGTGTGAAAGTTGATCACAATTACTATTCTGAATTATTATGGATTGAACTTGGCCAAAAACATGTCTCGTGAGGTCACAGTGACCTTTGACCGCCAAAATCTCATCAGTTGAGTCCAAGGTGACAATGAGTGCGTTTACATGGACAGTTTAATTCCCTTTTCATACGGAATGAAAGTTCATTCCTATTAAAAGTGATCTTGTAAACACCTAATTCGGAATGAAAATGGCCAATGCGATTGAAAATTCAATCCGATGTAAGGGGCTGGAATATTCCGTTTGTCATTCTGAATGAAAGAATTTCTCGTATACACTCATTCCTCTTTAAGTTCATTCCAGTCTTTCTGTGCATGCTTGTTTCCTTGCCCTTCTGGCGCGATGACATATATAGCGCGCATAGCAACGGGCTGAGGTAGAGCAGTCCGACTCGTTGCACTAACCGGTTTCCATTCGCCACAGCACAGTCATCTATCTCCCTTCTTTGACCTTCTACCTCCCTTCTCCTCCTCAACAGACCAAGCATTAGCAGAACAAGGTTGCTGTTGTACTGCTGCTTCAAGAATATAAGCAAAACAAGGCCGAAAAAGGCACTAAAAACGGTGTTGTCAAGCATCTTGTTATCCAGAGTGAGGACTACAGTGTTTTCTTCTTTGAACTTTAATTCGGAATGATTTCATTCAGATTTATTTAATTCCGAATGAGAAGCCATCATGTAACCGCACCCATTATGACGGCCCTTGAGCTGCCAAGTTTGTCATTCACCAGTAACTGTTTTTCCCCTTTGTCTTTGAAGGCATCACAGGAGTGCAGCAGGTGATTGGGAGCACCTGGGCTGAGTGCCTCTGGAGAATTAAAGCCCAGCTTAAGTGTTGCACGCGCTCTTGCTCTCCAACGCCCACACATTTCGGCCAAACACCTTACACTACACTACATTATTTTTCACTCACTCACATCTACACCACTGACTTACTGATTATCCACACTCCATATGTAGTTATTTTCAGTTATTTACTTTGTTAAAATAAATACCTTCTGATTTAACACCCCCCACTGTGTCCTCCACGTATTTGTCATGGCCTGGGAGCCCGGTTTTGACAATGTTTGTGTCAAATTTGAAGAAATTCCTTCGAGTTATTCTTGAGATATTCCGTTCTAGAGAATAAATAGTAGTTGTTTTGTCATTGAAACATAAAGAAACATTGACTTTAAACATATCAATTATTAATAATGTACAAATGTTTCATATCTGTGGTTTGCGGCAAGTACAATGCCAAATCTGGCGACTAGGTTGTTAACCCAGCAAGCAATAGTCGTGATTTAAACGTATTGGCTGTATTTAGCTCCGATTTAGTCTAGCTACATGTAACCCAAATCTAGCCGATTTAATTTTGAAATTGATTAAATGTAATTTTCGCCATTGCAGATGGCGTGCGGTATGATATTCAATCACGTATGGAGAGCCAACAGTAATTAAAATATGTTTATCTCCATTTTTTGGACATGGTCTCTACATAGCCATATAATTGATGACGTCTACACTTTGGCTATGGTTAGACGTCTACCAAATTTCAGCCGTGATTTAGCCTAGACGTCAGGTCTTCATGTAGACACCTATTAGACGTTTTTTAAACCAAAAAATACTTCCTGGGAAGGGTTGAAAGCTTGAATTGCCTCTGTGATCACCAACTGTGTTTAAACATGTGGATGTTCTTTGTCTTTCTGTCCAATGACTGTACAAATCTTTTCCAAAAAGTAGTCACAGGTGAGTAGATCCCAACAGATGCTTGATGAGTGCAGCTGCATTGCATGTGAATGTGTTCTCAAGCCCAATAACTGTCAACATGTTTTACTCTTTATTGTTGAGGCAGGCCGACTGAACAATGCAGCAATAACAGCATATTTTCAACATTTTTTGTGGAGCCACAGTGCTGACAGTAAATTGACTAGGAGTTAGAGTTTGTGGACATTTATCCAGGATGATTGTATTATTGTGAAACTATTCTGACTTCAGGGCTTCCAGGCTCTTACATATCTCTTCTTGAGTCTATCTCAGGGATAACACGTCTTTATGTGGACGATCTTGACTTCTAAGTGTCCACAACATCAGCAGGAGTTAAGAATATGCTTTTTATGCAACTTACTCAGCTGTATGGTTTGGTTGAGGTCCTAATACTGACAGTAGTTTTGCTTGTGAGCAGTGATTATGAAATATTTTGAGCTATTTAAAGTGAATTTGTTCAATAATTTGTTTTGCATTTGGCAGTAACGTGACGACTGCTTTCAGTGGAGCAGGATTCAGGCACTGTGTTGAGTTCCAGCAGCATGTTTACAAAGAGCCGTCAGTTTGTCTTTACAATTAGCAAATAACACACACACACACCAATCCCAGCGGACTGCGGGGAGAACATTGAGGAAATCTCTTTGATGACTATCATATTTCATCAGCGCTCCTCCATTTTTCAGCCGTCATCTGTGCAAATACCGTAATCATTTGTTCTCTTTGGTTTGCACCGTCACCACATCATGTACCAGAGCACCCTTCAACTTGCAAAACACACCCACGTTCCCTTTTGATCAGAGCCAAGATTAATTACGGCATGCTTTACTTTAAATAGCTCTGATTAGCACACTGATTAGCTTCTTTTTTTTTTTTCCCCTCAGGAATGCTTTATTAAAAACCACACCTGGTCACTCTGTGTGTCAGACCACATGGACTGTAGGAGGACTGCTTGACTAATGAGCACACATGGTAATTAAGACCTTTGCATTCACATTATGATTAGCTCTATTTATATTGTGATACAAGTACACTTTCCTGTTACATGCATGCTGTGTTACAGCAAACTGTTGGCAAACAAAGCATGGCTAATGCAAATAAAAACAACTCATATCTTCAACAAAGAATAAAGTATATATGTTTAAATAAGCACACACACTTTTCAGTTTTATTCAAATAACACGGCCCTTTGACCCACTTTAATCATGTGTTATCCTCTCACTTTAGCCACTGACCACAAGAAACAAAAAACATTTGCAATATTCCACTTTAGTACTTTAGTACTGACTGCTTCTGTGCAATTTGTTTGCAGAGCACATCTTCCTCTCCCATCCACACTTATGTAAATATAAACTACTTATGCCCACTTATCTCCCTCTCTTTTTCTTTTTCCCTTCATCTTATGTCAGTGATACTCATCCTTTATCACATTTCAACCTCGCCTCTCCCTTTGCATTCATCTGTACTTAACCTCACCCAGCTATTTTCCCTAACGTAGGCTGTTTGCTCTCTCTGGCCATATGCTCTATCTGACTGAATCTGACCTCAAATCAAAATGGACATTTGCCTCAATTCTCCAAAGATATCTAAGGTTAGGCTGTTCTGACATAGAAATTCCAAATAGGACAGAAAGGACCTAAATTACAGACATGATACCACTCTCATGCCAGTATGCTGAATATCAAGGTAAAGCCATGAGAAGATTAGCTGAGACCCAGCATGCCCATCCCAGCTGAACCACAACTTGTTCTAACATTTCTGTTTGTAAATGGATTACCAAACAAGATGTAATGTTATATTAGACAAAGCTAAAGGTGTTGGTAGGCAGATTTTGTAAAACTGTTCAACAGAGCTTGGCTGGCTGTTTTTCCCTGCTTTAAAGGCGCCGTATGTAAGAATGTGGCCAAAACGGTTACTGCACTCAAATTCAAAATACTGCTGCGAGTCGTGTCCGCCCCCCCTCCTCTACAGATTTGAGGTTGCTGGACAGTGGCACGCTGGAGACCGATTTGTTTGCCCACGGGCGGCTGCCGTGGCAGGGCCGCGTCACCGCGTCCTTGATCTTCGGTTTTCCAGCTGACCGTTCGAGCAAGTCCGGCTTCTCTGCTGCTAACGCTGNGAAATGTCCATCCCCATCTACCTATGATGCTAGTTAGCCAACTTTGGCTAAAGCTTACCTGTCGAGGAGAAGAGTAGCCACTTCGACATCTGATTTCAAATACTTCTCTACTTTCAACCGTCTCCACTGTTCAAAAGCATATCCTATACAGACCCTCACTTTGCCGTCAGCCATTGTAGCTCAGTCGTAACTGTAACTGATGCTGAGACTCTACTGACTGCGTGACTGGTAGACGGCGGTGGGTGGCGCAACAGGCCAAAACACAAATTCAAAACATAAATATGATTTGCAGACCGTAATTTTTTTTTTTTTAAATGCGGATATTCTGGCTGTACTATTGTTGTCAGTGAGATTAGTATGTTATAAGAACATTATTCCTTAGTCTCTGTGACATATTAGGAGGATTTTATGAGTATTTGCTTTATATTTCTTACATATAGCTCCTTTAAATGAAAGTTAAAGTGAGCTATCAGCTGCGTGTGTGTGTGCTTGTTTGTATATGTGTGTTCCTCTGACTTCAGGGGTTAATTCAGGACATGGACATATAGCTCCTTTAATTATGTATGCCAGGCGAAGCTAAGCTAACCGTTTGCTAGCTATACTACTTGTCTATGCAGTAGAAAGATGCAAATGCTTTTGAAATTGGTGCTACATGACATGAGGAAACAGAAATAAAGGGCTGAGGTAAAAAAACAACAACTACCAGAATACACCGCACTGCAACCAACCAATAAACGCTAGTGGCTGACTTAATGCAAGTTGCCCGACCAAAAACAAAATGGCAGCCAGCTGTCACAAACCCTTTTGAATTACAGTTAACTGGTCAGCTGAAATGTGTTTCTGAAAACGTGAGGTGAGAAATAGCCAACACAGTAACAGAATCACATTTGATCAACACTGCTTAGTTTTACCGCTTGACCTCAGTTTTCTCAGCCTCCAGTTTCGTAATACAGGAAACAGTATGGTGCCCACTTCCTGTTCACAAATTCTCGCATTACAGCTAAACAATACACTACAATTTGTTTCTGGAAACAGTTTAGTCCAGAAACAGACAATACAGCAACAGACGCTTGGTTTAAATTTGATCAGCACCTCCTAGTTTTAGAGTTTGATTGGAGTTTGGCCTGTGGTTGTGAGAGAGAGGGTAGGTCTCTCTCTTGATCCACTTCTATATTCTTTCCATCCGTAAATAAGGAAGTACAATCCGTAGTCAGAGCAACAGCTGGTTGATTTTCACTGGTAATGAGCAGGGCAGTGTCCAAAAGTAACTTTTAATTCACCGGCCAAGGTGACTGGTAGATGAAAAAATCCACTGGCCGCTTGCTGTCACATATGTTTCAGTACATGTCATTGAGATAATAGGGTATTATGTTCACTACAAAATCTGAATCTGACGCAAAACGATTTCAATATATTGAACAACTTATGACCACAGCCTCAGCATGTGAAGTTGTTAAGTTAGTCCCAGAGCAGAGGGATCTGGGCACTGGTAAGATGGGGGGAAGTTACCCATACTAACCATATTGTTATGACACAAAGCTGGTTGAAAATCAGCTTTAAAGCAGTGGTTCCCAATTGGTGGGTCCTGGTACAAAAGTGGGTCCTGGGTCTATTCTTAATGGACTGCAAGTGACTCACAAATGTGTCAAGTTTGTAAAAAACACACTTTATTTTGAAGTACAATGATATTCTGGTCCAGAGCTTTTACTTTGAAGTGCCGTTCCCTGCTGTAGATTGAGTGACTAACGGACAGCTATATGACAGAGACAGCAAACTAGCCCAATGACATGGCCAGAGGCAAGTATGATGCTGAATACTTGGAACTGTGTGGACCTTGAGAAATTTGGACCCCGTGGCTGGATCAGTTGGGAACCACTGCTTTAAAGAGTAACTTAACACTCCCTGAAAATGCTGTCTTCACCAGCCTCCATTGGTTTGACTTTGCTGCAGTGATGTACAGGTTTACTCCAGGACCCTGTGATGTGGTCGGAAGTAAAACAGGCTTGAAGCTTTTAACCAGAGAGGGCAGCAAAACACTGCTGTCCAGCCTGGTGTTAAGTTCTGCTTCAATGGAAAGACATGAGAATGGTATTGATCTTGAACTACCCCTTTAACACAACAGACTTTGTCCTTAAATGTGATACAAAACAGCTGTACTTGATTGATCATTTTAAATTCCATTAATAAATAATAAAATTGAGTTATTACATCAGTTACTTTAATCATTCAATCAAGCAGTACAAAAAGCTTTCCCTGTAATAAAGCAAAACTTTTTTGCCATTGTTTGAGGTACAAAGGCAGGTCAATGCACTGCCGAGAGCTCATTATGAACCTCTTAAATTAAATTACAGATGATGACGAACGCGACCTTTTCACCCACCCAGTCCCAATTACCAACAACACTGGACTGCATCTGTAAAACTATGGGGTTTTGTATTTTAACATTCGGTAAGCCACTGGCAGCTTGTTATTCATTTTAAGACTGTAACAGGTTGTACCTTGTTAAATAAAATCTTTACTTATTAAGATAATTATCAGGGAGTTCAAAAATGATAAAACAAAGTGATGAAATGGCACTTTAATCAAACACTTCTTTAACTTTATCAGAGTTGAGTGAGAGTTAGCCCTTCACAGGGGGCAGAGCTCCCCTGAACTTTAATAATGGGACTGACAAGTAGAAGAAGAATGGATGACCATTTGTCTTCAAACAGTTTGCCCTCTTGCGGGTGCAGTGACACAGCGGGGTATGTAATGAAGAGGGTGTGAAGCTGGACATCCAGTTTCACTCTCAGATATGTGACTCGGTGGTAATGAGATTTTTTGAGAGGCCTCGTGTCATTCCGGTCCCCAGCATGTGTCTGTCAGTGGCTCAGAGGAGCCGGTAATGACATTCAGCAGTCCCGCTAAGGACCGCCGATTAAGGGATTGAAGAAGCACTGGAGCGTGAACGTAAACCTTTAGTGCATAAAGCTGTGTCAAGATTGCACAATGTCCGGGGAGAACATATAGTCACTGCTGCCTCATCCTGTATCATAATGTCTTCATATTTACTAGAATGACTCCGGAAATCATCTGATGAGGCTGAAATATGGACAGAAATTGAAGCCGAGTAGTAAGGAGGAAAAGTGAGTGATGGAGCAGCGTGAGCATAAAGGAGACCGCGAGGCATTTGGAGACTGCGAGGCACTGGCATGAGAATAGAATATGACTTTATTGTCTAATCAAGGTGGAAAAATGGCTTTTGCTCACCAAGACATAAAATCATGACAAAAAAATAACATAAACGAGATGAAATAAGGGCTATATTTGGGATATGGCTTCTGACAAAATGAGATATTGGAAACATCACTCACATGGACGAGTGCTCACCAATCAAATCACGAGTTAGTTGATTTTTATACTCAAACATGTTAAAGTATGAGTCTAATATTCCTTTTTTGTTTATTATTGTCAACAATACCCATGAAAAGACCAAAACGTACAGTTAAGCATAGTTTACGTAGCCGAGGCCCGATATACGTTAGCTTATTTCACACTTCCACAGACCTCCGTTGTTGTGCTGAATCTATTAAAAGCACATTGGTGAGCCAAACTGCGGTGGCACTGGGTAACACACACACACACACACACACACACACACACACACACACCTGTTTCATCATTTTCACCACAGTTTAGATAAAAGCCCTTTTTGTCAATGTAGAGTAGGTTACGTACAAATAAGATCATCTATCTATCTGTGTGTGAGGAAAACTCAGAGAGAAGAGAGAATTTATGGTAAACGCTGCACACACACACACACACACACACACACACACACACACACACACAGTAGTTTATTTTAAGTCAACTGAGCATACACAGTCCTGAGGCCTTTACTACCCTGAGTTTTCAGGAGTAAAAAGCGGGTTCACTTTTTACTGGGATAAATTACCATAGTAATTTATGCTGAGCAGCTCTCCTGCAGTGCAGCAGGTTAACTTCGAAGGATCAGAACAGAGCCTGTCAACGCCCTGACCACTGACTAATCAGATCACTGGAAAAATCCATCCATTTCCATTTCATCCGCCTATCCTGGGCCTGGTCGTGGGGGCAGCAGGCCAAGCAAAGCACCCCAGACGTCCCTCTCCCCAGCAACGTTTTCTAGCACCTCTCCTCGGAGAATCCCCACCTTAATATGGTGGAGGGGCTCGTGTGTCCCTGTGAACCTGGGAGCGGTTTATAGCCCCTGGTAGGGTCTCACAAAGCAAAGTGGTCCAAGGGGAGGGGCCAGACTAAGAGCGATTCAAGAAGACCTTGATGAAACAACGTATTCTGACACTGAGGACTTCACCCAAAATGGGTGTCTGGTGGCCAGGCCTTGGGCCATGGGGCCCAGTTGGCTGTCGCCCTGTGGGCCCACCACTAGCAGGGACAGGATTCAAGGTTCGATGCATTGTGCGCCAGGTGGCACGCAGGGACGGGGCCCTGGGCATGCTGATCCCTGGCATTGCGGACTGGAAATAAATAATAAATCTTAACCTGGACAAAAGTCCTGAGAGACAGGTAAATGACACTATATATTTTTAAAAGTCAGTACAACCATTTCATTGTTCGAAGCCTTCTATTCCCACTCTGGTTTTAAAGCACAGCTTCTAACAAACAGACTGTTAATGACACTAAACACATGATGATAATTCTAGCTGCATTTTAATTGTGCAAAGTTTATTTTATCCCCATAGTGATATCTGACAGTGTGGCTGATTTTACACTCTGGTTCCATCGCTCCCACTCTGACTAACATGAGACACCTGTGTGATGAGAACTGGAAATAAAAACCAACAAAAAAAAAAACAACCCACACTGTTAATTGGCTCCAGTGATAATAAATGTAACATCTCGGTCAACTTCATTAGTTGTTAACTACTTTCCTTCTCTTTACTTTGACAGCAGAATCAGTCTGGCATTACTTTCAGGTATTATTATGTCACATATTCAGAATTAATTCCATATTTTCCAACTAGTCTATAGATATGTCATACATAATATTACCTACACATATTTTAAGCCTCAGCCTACTGTTAATGTTTGGAAATTATTTCTAACGTACATCTTATCCTGTCACTCTGATGAATATGACTTTTCTGTCCTTTAAACAAAACACTCCCATAGGTACAGTCATTAGTATCACTGTTTCATCTCATAGAAAGTACCTGCTCATGGCTGGATAGGGAAACCCAGAGTTGACTGAGCTAGTTGACAACCAGCTCCGTTATAACGGTTATACAGAAGGCCAATGTTAGGGTTAGTGAAGCCACATAATGAAAAGATATCTTGGGTATGATGGACTTGTTTCATAGACCAGGCTTCTGATGCAGTAGATACTCAGCAGAGCACAAAATACACAGCTTAAAATAGTTCCCAACAAATACACTTTATGCACTATTTACTCCTGTTTGAATAACATTTGCTAAAAAATACACTGCCCGAATGTTGTAGAAAAATAGTTTGTCTTGTTTTGGACTAAAAGCCACAGACAGGGTAGGACAGCCAGGAAGTATCGAAAGATAAATGTGCTTTCAGACCTAGAGTCGTCTCCTTTGGTCTGAATCAGGGACTAATTTTGTTACAAAGTTGTATAATTGCCTAGAGTTGGTTTGTGTTCTCACGGCAGCATTTACAAGC